>NC_133325.1:581281609-581491609 GCF_042186555.1 Aquarana catesbeiana
CCTTCATCCACCCACTTCTAATGATGGGCATACATGCACCATTTATATATGCCGAAGCATGGGGGCATCCTCCCGCAAAAGGCAGGAGCAGATCGCTATTCCACCCACTGCTGCCCCCACGCTTCGGCATATATGCTGAAGTACGTAACTGTGGTGGTGAAATCACCTCCGACAGCGCTGGAGTCACGGCTTTATATATCGTGGGAGCAAACGCTGTTGCTGTCAAGATAAATAAATCCGCGCTGCAACTGAATGGCGTACCTGCTAAGCAAATGATGGTTAACCAAAAAACAAAGTAACATTACAGTATAACAGTAATACTTACCATACCGGCAAAGCAAATACAAAAAAAAAACATAGTAAAAAATAAAACATTTAACGCAACCTGTGCCTAAAATATATATGCCGAAGCATGGGGGCATCCTCCCACAAAAGGCAGGAGCAAATCGCTTCTCCACCCACTGCTGCCCCCACGCTTCGGCATATATGCTGAAGTATGTAACTGTGGTGGTGAAATCACCTCCGACAGCGCTGGAGTCACGGCTTTATGTATCGTGGGAGCAAACGCTGTTGCTGTCAAGATATATAAATCCGCTCTGCAGCTGAATGGCGTACCTGAAAACAATAAAATGGTTACCAACAAAACACAGTAAACAGTAAAGTATAAAAAAAATTGCATATCTGAAAAGCAAACATGGTAAAACATAATAACAATAAAACATTGCAGAAAGAAAAAAAAAAAAAAAAAAAAAAAAAAAAAAAAAAAGAGTAAAAAGAGCAGAACAATAGAGAGAGAATAGAGAGAGAGAGAACAATAAAACAACAACTATTTTTGTTTTTTTTTATTTTATATTTTTTTTGCGTTTTTATTTTTTTTATACTTTTTTTTTTAGTAACTTTAACTTTTGTAACTGGTACCAGGTTTGGGTCTCTCAAAATGCGATGGCATCTTGGGAGACCCTGTGAAAGTGTGTCCTAGTCTGTGCAGTGCTGTACCCTACGCTAATACTCAACTAGTGTATGGTAGCGTTCAAAACATTCACCCATGCAAAGACCAGGATTGCCAGGACAGGAGGAACAATAACACTGGGTGTCACGCCTAAATCCGTGCTTGCTACAGACACAAAATCTTTTTTGGGGGGCTCGTTGAGTAGGGGTACTCGGGAGGGCATAAGGAAAATGCCTCTCATGCAGCCGGCCCTACTGCATTTGGTTGGGGATGGTGAGGTGGAGCACTGTCTGGATACAGAAGGGCTCTGACGATCTCTTCCTGGAATTTAAGGAAGGATCCAGTCCGTCCTGAAGCTCTGTATAGCACATGAGCGTTCAGCAAAGCCAATTGAAATAAATAAACAGACACTTTTTTGTACCAGCGTCTGGCCTTACGGGCAACTAGGTATGGCGCCAACTGGTCGTTGAGGTCCACCCCTCCCATATTTTGGTTATATTCGTGGACACAGAGGGGTTTCTCCACAACACCAGTCGCCATAGTAATTCGGGCGTCGTGTCTGCATGAAGGGAGGTGAGAATGAAAACATTCTTCTTATCTCTCCACTTCATAGCGAGCAAATTATTACACTTCAAGCAGGCTCTCTCCCCCAGCCTAAGATGGGAATCTACAAGCCGCTGGGGAAAGCCCCGGCGATTAGGTCGCACGGTGCCACATGCTCCAATCTGCTGATCAAACAAGTGACTAAAAAGTGGCACGCTCGTGTAATAATTGTCCACGTACAAGTGGTACCCCTTTCCGAATAAGGATGACACCATGTCCCACACTATCTTGCCAGCGCTTCTTCCTATGTAGTCAGGGCAGTTTGTTGGCTCTACGTGACTATCTTTACCCTCGTAAACCATAAATCTACATGTATAGCCTGTGGCCCTGTCACAGAGCTTATACATCTTGACCCCGTATCTGGCACGCTTGCTGGGAAGGTACTGTTTGAATGACAAGCAGCCAGAAAATTTAATCAGGGAGTCATCAATGCAGACAACTTGATGGGGAGTAAGCAAGTCTGCAAAACGTTGGTTGAAGTGGTTTACGAGGGGCCGAATTTTGTAGAGCCGATCGTATCCAGGGTCTAAACGAGGACGACAGAGTTCATTGTCAATGAAGTGCATGAACCGCAAAATCTGCTCGTATCGTGCCCTGGCCATGGAAGCAGAGAACACGAGCATATGGTAAATTGGGTCAGTGGACCAATATGACCGTAACTTACCCTTTTTGGTTATGCCCATGTTGAGGGAAAGGCCCAGAAAGATCTTAAATTCGGAGACCGTAATTGGTCTCCAATCTCTGGCAAGGGAGGACTGGGGATTAGCGGCAATGAATTGACCAGCGTATACATTGCTTTGGTCCACAATAGATCTATAGAGATCTTCGGTGAAAAACAGCGAATAAAAATCCAGTGGCGTAAAATCAACTGTTACCACCTGAATTCCGGGTTGGCCAGTGAATGGGGGAAGTACGGGTGCTGCAGAAGTGGTGGGTTCCCAATTCGGATTGGCGAATGCAGCAGGAAGGGCACGATGGGCCTGTCTTTGTCTTCTTGGTGGCAGCGGGACACTACTTGTGCTTGCCACCTCGCCAGCTTGAACTGCACTTATGGGACTCGCCACGTCACCAAGTGTTACTGCAGTGCTGGATATACGACCAGGGTGTACTAGGCCGCTGGTGCTTGCCAGTTCACCAGAAGGAATAGCGGCACTAGTACTTCTCTGCTCCATACGAGAGCCCTGCGGTTCTTGCACTTCAAGGACAGAAGAAGATTGGGGTCTGGTACGCCTGACCTTAGCAGGGACCACAACTCTGTCGTCAGAGCTATCTGTCATGGAGCCGCTGTCCTCTACAGGATCGTATTCTGAGCCTGAATCTGACAGATGAGTGACTTCCTTTTCACTATCTGTCATGCTCAGAAACGTGTAGGCCTCTTCACTAGTGTACCTTCGATTTGCCAATTTGGGCTCTAAATTTAGGGGTACACTAATGAGACTCACAGGCAAAAAAGCTCCTGACTATCAGCGACTGATTCAAAACGCTACCAAAAAACTGTTAGCGATCGCAGGGATCAAGCCTGACTTTGCGAACGCTGCAGTTATGTGTGCTTAGTGTTTTGTAAGTGTCAGTGATCGATCGATACTGCACTTGGGTGGGCTGGGCTGGACTGGGCGGAGGGGCAAAACGCAGGTGCTAGCAGGTATCTGGGCTGATCCCGCTAACACTGCGTTTATGGGAACCCTAAACTACTGGGGACGCTAGTATAGATCTGATCAGATCAGATATCGATCCGCTCAGATACTATAGCATTAAGGGAGGTGTATGCTGCGTGCATGGGTGTTAGCGGTACTGGCGCTAACCTGACGCTGCCTGGGGAGACGCAGACCTTATCTGACCCTAAAAACTTAACTTATATCACCGCCGGGCAATTAGGGGGTTAAACCTTTATAAAGTAATAAACGGCGGGTGCCCTAAAACTATAAAAAACAAACTAACTAACCAGCGTCACCCGTAACACTTATACGGTGATCGCTGGTAAAAGGGTTAACTAGGGGGCAATCAGGGGGTTAAAACCTTTAGTAGGTAGTTATATGGGGGTCCCTGTCACTATAAAACACTGACAGCGAACCTATATAGTTACCTCCCTAACTAGCGTCACCTGTGTCACTAATACAGCGATCAGAAAAATGATCGCTTAGTGACACTGGCGACGGGGGGTGATCAAGGGGTTAACCTTTATTGGGGGGGTTAGGGGGTAACCCTGGACCTAAAGGGGGCTAACCTAACTGCCCTAACACTTATAACTGTCACAAACTGACACCAATGCAAAAAAAACAAAAACAAAAAAACTGCTATTGGTGTCAGTGTGACAGGGGGTACAGGGGGGTGAAAAGTGTGCCTGGCGTGTTCTACTGAACGTGTTGTGTTGGTGCACTTACTTGGATGTCTTCTCTCCTCGGCGCCGGATCGAAAAGACCGGCTAGAGGAGGGATGACATCACTTCCTGTGCCTCTGTTTACATTACAGAGGCACAGAAAGGATTTTCATTCGCCGGGAGCGATCGGGAGGGGGTGGCCACGAATGGATGGCCTCCCCCTCACCTCTCATCGCCCGGGAAGAAATGGCGACCGCCTCTGACACCGGGGGGGGGGGGGTGTCCGATCGGACCCCCCTCCCGCGGAAGGCAGATCATGTATATGTACGTGATTCTGCCTGTCCGTGCCACCTTGCCGACGTACATCGGCGTGAGGCGGTCGTCAAGTGGTTAAGGATGTTTCAAACAGTTGATTTGGCCACATCTAATGTTTTTGCTATCTCTCTGATGGGTTTGTTTTGTTTTTCAGCCTAATGATAGCTTGCTTCACTGATAGTGACAGCTCTTTGGATCTCATATTGAGAGTTGACAGCAACAGATTCCAAATGCAAATAGCACACCTGAAATGAACTCTGGACCTTTTATCTGCCCCTTGTAAATGGGATAATGAGGGAATAACACACACCTGGCCATGAAACAGCTGAGCAGCCAATTGTCCCATATACACATATACAAACTGTTGTAATTCCTACACCGTTTACCTGATTTGGATGTAAATACCCTCAAATTAAAGCTGAAAGTCTGCAGTTAAAGCACATCTTGTTCGTTTCTTTTTAAATCCATTGTGGTGGTGTATAGAGCCAAAAAGATTAGAATTGTGTCGATGTCCCAATATTTATGGACCTGACTGTATATTTCAATAGCGGGCTACTAGAAAATGGCCACCACAATGCTATTTCATTATACTATTTAAGGACATCAACCCTTGCCTGTTATTCTCTGATGAAGTCATGTGGGCGTGATGATACGCGTAGGGATTGAGTGATAGGCAAAACCAGAAGTGACGCAGGAATATGAGCTTGCTGCTCGTGGATTGTTTGTATGTGAGCTTTTTATAAAAAAGTGAGTGTATCAGCTCTAGGTTTTATCTTAATAAACCCTTGTTAAAACGTTATTACAACCATCTGGGATCTTTCTTCCACCTCTATCACTGGGACTGAGGTAACTTTACAGGAGGCTGTATCCATCCTAAGGAATCACTGCTAGACCCATTGGAGAAGGACCCCTAGAGGACCCCCAGAGGCTGTCTGGAGCACTGGACCTAGTTACATGCTATAACCTTACAACAGTAGGGTGAGAGGCTAGTGAACACTGAGGTATCTTCTCATTGGCTTGGCTAGGCATCAGCCGTTTATTCACTGTCCATGGTGAAGGGAACCATCAGTTATTGATTAACTTTAGATTGTTTTATGTATTTTCACTTTTGGTTTGTTGTATATGCCTAGGCTGACACTTTGGACTTTTATTCATTTTGTTCTTTTACCACATTTTTTTTTAATTTTCTAGAAGACAATTCACAAAATTACTGATGCTTTTATTCATGCATTTCTGGTCCCGCACAATGCTTAAGTAATATATTTTCCAGACCAAAAAAAAAATCAGACTCATTTGTATTGATGCATTGTGCTTTAAAAAAAAAATATTAGATATTTTTGGAACTGGATCTCATTACACACTGTACTTAATAACCTTCTTTACATTTATTTCAAGTGTACAAGTCAGCAAAAAGTCACAGAACATCTTAATTTTTGCAGCTTAGCTTATTTGTCTTGCTTGTGCAGTTGCTCTTCAGTTATATAATATGCAGGCCTTGAATGTAAGATTCCAGAGTCTTTAAAGTCCCAGATCATCATTGCACCGATGCTGGTAGTAGAAAACTTGTGACAATCAGATTTGTCCCCCTCATAGACACCTGGGTGATGCTGTTCTGATGCAGAGTGTCCAATGTAGTCTTGTGGTCCTCAGTGGTTGCTCTCTTATCCATGTTTCTAAACCGTTTCATAGCTGAAATGTTACGCGTGTGCTTTGCTTTGGAATGTCCAGTTTAGACACAAATGTCAATGAGCCATGATCATCCAATGTAAAGAGCATAGGACAACATGCCCAGCTGCTAACACGCTGTTCTCAGACACAAAGGTGACACTCAGGAGAGGCAAGCATTCAGTCTTCAGCTGTGAAACGCTTGTGTTTTTAGATGCATCAACCACAGACGCAATACTGTCATGACTGACCCAGTCCAAGCGATTTCCACTAGCAGAAAAGCTTACACTGTGCACCCAGCCACCATTGCCAGCACTTCCAAACACCAACATTAGCTGCCCAAAAGGCATATTTGATCCCCAAGGAGGTGCTAGCTGGCTTCTCGTCAACTTCCTTAATATATGCAGAGAATACCTTAGTCTTGAAATCACAAGATCCTGCAGCCAAAAGTACATTATTTGGGTGCCAGTCCAGGCTTAGCACAGTAAAACGAATTGGTTTCCTGATGTGTTTGCCCACCCACCAGTCGTTTTCTGACTCAAAGTAGCACACGGATATAAGTCTTGCTCTGCTCCCCACTGCAAACTTATTTTCCAAAGGTGACCACTTGACAAAGGTTGCTGCTCGATTTATAAGCAAGATAACCAATGTAGGTGTCCATACGCCATCTTTTTTGCTCCACACATAAGCATTCCGATCAGCTCCACAGGTCACTATACGATCACTTTTTGGAGCCCAGTCTGTGCCTGTAATGTGTCCAATGCGCTGCCTTCAGCTTATGAACCTTCACCCACTGGTTCCCATTTTGCTTGTAGATGTGTACCTCATGGTTATTGGGGGTTATTGCAATCTGTGTGCAGTCTTTATTCCAGGCATGGCAACTGATAGGTTCAAGTAAGAACTGGTATGACATTCTGAATTTGTTTCTCCATAATGAGCTTTACAGCGGGGATAGAAAGATTTGCAGACTCTGGTCAGTCAACACAAATCCACCGATTCAATGGAGTCTGGAAAAGGAAGCGGAATGGAAGTGCTCATCCTTTTATTCATTTTCACTGACTGATTGCCATCTGTGTCTAGGCTGGCATACTGGACATTTATCATATTGCATCGTCTTTTGTATTGCACTGTTGTTTCAATATTATGTGCTTACTTACTTGTACATTCATATCATTTGCACTTTAAATTGAAGTTATCTTGCACCTTCACCTTTTGTATCAGCCATCCCACAACGCAGCACCATCATTTGTACATTTTCCATTTATCTGCTATGAATCAGCCGTATGCTGCAGTAGGCTGGTTATTTTATTAAGTTTCAACTGACAGCACAGGAGTACTACCTTTTATTCATATTCTGTATACTTGTGATCAAGCAGTGTTATGCACCTATGTACCATACAAAACTGTCTTGTTTTTATTTTCTGCATTTGAAAAAGTAAAAAAAAAAAAAAATAGTCAAAAATACAAAATAAACCAAAAAAATAAAACAATCAAAACTCCAGGAATGGAATAACTTTATACACTTATGGTCCAGCTGGGTTCAAATGAATTATGCAGATGCCACCTCTGCATGATTGATGGTAAATATGCGATTTACCGTTGTAGCCTACGCTACTTACAGAAGCATGGTCCTCTTCCAGTGGGTGCCCCAGTCTAGTGACTTTCTATCTGTGTGCTAAAGAAAGAGAATCTCTTGCTCCTGCACCTCTGCCACTCAGAAGAAGCTGTGTTTTTTTTTTTTTTTCAAGGAATAAAAAAGACTTCCTCTGATTGCCCAAGGAAGATGATATATGGTTATCCACCTGCCTCTCCAAGCAGATTTTTTTTTTTTATGAAGAAAGACTACAACACTAGGCTACAGATTTATCAATGGCCACACAAAGCTAGCATCTAATTCGTTTGAACCAAGCTGGCCTGAAATAAGTGTATGAAGTACTTCCATTTCCAGAGTTCTTTCTTTAAGCGCAGATAAATTTACATTACTTGGGTTTACTGGGAACAATGGTCATTTACTTACATTTAATAGCATGGTTTGCAAAGCTAAAAACAAACACAGAATTTAAAAACCATACATTTATTTTCAAAATAATAATAAAAAAAAAAAACTCTTCTATATTTCTCACAGATACCAGAATGCTGATCACCTTTATACATGAAATTGCAATAAATCACTGTGCAGGAGAACTGAACACGCAAAAGGCATCTCTGCACACGTTTAACATGTACACACTTGTAAAATGCTTAACCTAGACATATCTTCTGTATGCAGAGCAAAGGCACATGATGCATGCACATATCTCCCTCGCACAAGCATTCACAAGATCTGGCGCTATTATTGCACAATAAATTGAGTTCTTCAGCTGTAGAAGCAGTGCTGCTTATGAGAGAATTTGTTCCCTAACATGAACGGATAACTAATGTAACTCATTTTTTGGGGGGGCAGAGATATACAGCCCCAATATATCCACATCGAAATGTTTAGTGGAGAGATATGATGTAAGAACTGTGGTTATTTCTAACAAGTCTGTAATATATGTATCTAACTGCAGACAGTGAGAGTGCCAAGCACCCAGAGCTAAGAAAAAATGCATGAAAAAAAAAAAATCGTTCAAGAAGCTGAAGTACCGTGGTGATGGACACTAAACTGCTGGTGTACATGTATATAGTACATTTCTGTAGGTGCATCAATAATTCTATTATACATTCATATGAATAAAATCTGCAGATAGTGTGTTTAGCCTTCTTGAAGCTATGTAATGTATGTAATTTAAGATTTCCATGCCTAAGGCACAGACAGACATGCAGTTGTCTTTTTCAGCTTAGTATGATATTTTTGATAGGAGCTCAGTACTGCATTGGTTCAGACATGTATGATTTTATATATATATATATATATATATATATATATATATATATATATATTTTAATATGAATAGGTTCACCTTGTATATAAAACAGCAATAAAATGAAAAATCGTACAAAAAAAAATTAGCACGTTCATAATTCTTTGGTTACAAATATAAAATAAAAATATTAAAAATGGCAACAAAAAAGAATGAGAATGTAGGTGGAGAAAACAAACAGAAAAAAAATCATTGAGCAAAAAAAAAAAAAAAAAAAAAGAAAAAAAACCACACACACGTGGTGAGGAGTGTAAGATGGAGGCAAAAGCCTACTTCATGCGTCTCATTGCTGTTTGGCTCAGTCCATCAAAAGAATATGGATCAGTCCTTCGGCAGGAAAGGCTGGTTCTCTTCAGGCTGAGGTCCAGGATCACTTAAACAACGCTGTAACTTTTGGGTGTTAGGGCTGTCACTGGGGCCAAACACATCATCTGCCCCTGGAGAAGGTGGCTCTCGTGCAACCATTGTAATCCCACCTTCATCTTCTTCCTCCTCTTGCGTTTCATCCACAATATCTACAGACTCAGGTGAAGCTGGGTCAATGGTGATCACAGGGACATCCTCAGAGCCTTGTTTTGGCTCAAATGCAAGGGGGTCTAAGGTGTAGAGGGGGGAGTAAAATAGATTAAAACAGGTCACATCATAATCAGCTAGTGTAAGGTTTTGCAGTCAGTGCAGGGCTGTGTGGCTTAATACAGGTTCAGTGGGCCTCTAAGCAACTTGTTTATATGAACTAGCAAGTCTGTTGGGCACACATTACTGGAGATAAGCAAGTGCTTTGGGCTTACATATTACTAAAACAAGACAAGTAAAAATGAAGGGCTACCATGGGACTGGGAATGAGGGCGGTCTTAGGACAAACATAATACTAGCGACAAGGACAGTCTTGGGGCAAAACATTATCAGTGATAAGGAGGGGCTCTGTGTACACACATGCATTACTGTGACTAAAGAGGGATTCCGGATAATCCACATACAGTATTACTCAACATAAAGTGCTGAGCTCTGGACACACAATAACCAACATCATTTGCACTCACCTGAACCCACACGAGCTCTGGTAAGGGTGGGAGAGTCCAACTTGTGTGCAGGAACAGTCAAATAATGATTAGCCTAGAACAGACAAAGCAATTACAAGCACCAGTGTGGTCTTAATAAAAAAAGTTAATGTCTATAATTATAAATATTTATAATTATTATTATAAAAGGAATTCTTTTTAAACAATTACAAAACATGTATTTTTCTTTTGATTACCAACCAAAGGACCATGATTGTGAAATATACTTCATTGTAATATATATGTATATGGCCAATACAGGTTACGATAGTTTAAAAAAATTTTATATATATATATATATATATATATATATATATATATATATATATATATATATATATATATATATATATATATATATATATATATATATATATACACACACATACACACATATACACACACACACATACATACACACACACGCATACACATACTTCATTTGGTTAATTTCTGTTTTCACATTCTTATTAGCATCACATCTTCATGATTACACGTAAAAGCCAGTAAATTAGAATATTTTGAAAAACTTGATTTATTTCAGTAATTGCATTCAAAAGGTGTAACTTGTACATTATATTTATTCATTGCACACAGACTGATGCATTCAAATGTTTATTTCATTTAATTTTGATGATTTGAAGTGGCAACAAATGAAAATCCAAAATTCCGTGTGTCACAAAATTAGAATATTGTGTAAGGGTTACATTTTGAAGACACCTGGTGCCACAAACTAATCAGCTGATTAACTCAAAACACCTGCAAAGGGCTTTAAATGGTCTCTCAGTCCAGTTCTGAAGCCTACACAAACATGGGGAAGACTTCAGATTTGACAGCTGTCCAAAAGGCGACCATCGACACATTGCACAAGGAGGGAAAGACACAAAAGGTTATTGCTGAAGAGGCTGGCTGTTCTCAGAGCTCTGTGTCCAAACACATTAATAGAGAGGCAAAGGGAAGGAAAAACTGTGGTCAGAAAAAGTGTACAAGCGATAGGGATCACCGCGCCCTAGTCAAGATTGTGAAAAAAAACCCATTCAAAAATGTGGGGGAGATTCACAAGGAGTGGACAGCTGCTGGAGTCAGTGTTCAAGATCCACCACCAAGAGACGCTTGAAAGACATGGGTTTCAACTGCCGCATACCTCGTGTCAAGCCACTGTTGACCAAGAAACAGCGCGAAAACCGTCTCACCTGGGCTAAGGAAAAAAAGAGCTGGACTGCTGCTGAGTGGTCCAAAGTCATGTTTTCTGACGAAAGCAAATTTTGCATTTCCTTTGGAAATCGAGGTCCCAGAGTCTGGAGGAAGACAGGAGAGGCACAGGATCCACGTTGCCTGAAGTCTAGTGTAAAGTTTCCACCATCAGTGATGGTTTGGGGTGCCATGTCATCTGCTGGTGTCGGTCCACTCTGTTTCCTGAGATCCAGGGTCAACGCAGCCGTCTACCAGCAAGTTTTAGAGCACTTCATGCTTCCTGCTGCTGACCTGCTCTATGGAGATGGAGATTTCAGGTTCCAACAGGACTTGGCGCCTGCACACAGCGCAAAATCTACCCGTGCCTGGTTTACGGACCATGGTATTTCTGTTCTAAATTGGCCAGCCAACTCCCCTGACCTTAGCCCCATAGAAAATCTGTGGGGTATTGTGAAAAGGAAGATGCAGAATGCCAGACCCAACAACGCAGAAGAGTTGAAGGCCGCTATCAGAGCAACCTGGGCTCTCATAACACCTGAGCAGTGCCAGAAACTCATCGACTCCATGCCACGCCGCATTAATGCAGTAATTGAGGCAAAAGGAGCTCCAACCAAGTATTGAGTATTGTACATGCTCATATTTTTCATTTTCATACTTTTCAGTTGGCCAACATTTCTAAAAAATCCCTTTTTTGTATTAGCCTTAAGTAATATTCTAATTTTGTGACACACGGAATTTTGGATTTTCATTTGTTGCCACTTCAAATCATCAAAATTAAATGAAATAAACATTTGAATGCATCAGTCTGTGTGCAATGAATAAATATAATGTACAAGTTACACCTTTTGAATGCAATTACTGAAATAAATCAAGTTTTTCAAAATATTCAAATTTACTGGCTTTTACCTGTAGGTCATGGCGTTACTACTGCTGCACTACCTATCACGTTTATTAGGTACGCACAGATTGAGTTGGTCACGTTTTCAGGTTTCAAAGGCCTGAGTTCTCATTAACCGTTTGGCGACCGCCGCATGTAGATATAAGTCGACACAATAGCACAGACAGGCAAATAGGCGTATAGGTGCATCCCTTTAAATTTGACGCTGTGCCATTGCGTGCGCAGCGGCGCGTGCCCGCCCTAAGCCCCGTGAGTGTGATCGCGGGACCCGCGGACTCGATGTCCACGGGGATACCCGCGATCGTCTCACGGAGAGGAAGAACGGGGAAATGCTGATGTTCGCCGCCATTACTAGTTAAAAAAAACAGTTATTAATAAAAATGCAATAAAACTATCCCCTATTTTGTAGACGCTATAACTTTTGCATAAACCAATCAATAAACGCTTATTGCGATTTTATTTACCAAAACTGAGCAAAAAAATGTTTTTTTTATATATTTTTCGGGGATATTTATTATAGCAAAAAGTAAAAAATAATGTGTTTTTTTCAAAATTGTCGCTATTTTTTGGTTTATAGCGCAAAAAATAAAAAACGCAGAGGTGATCAAATACCACCAAAAAAAAAAAAAAACTTTGTGGGGAAAAAAGGATGTCAATTTTGTTTTGGAGCCACATCGCACTACCGCGCAATTGTCAGTCAAAGTGACGCAGTGCCGAATCGCAAAAAGTGCTCTGGTCTTTGGCCAGCCAAATGGTCCGGGGCTTAAGTGGTTAATTTGCTTGATTACACCTCGGGTAACTCGGCCTGGTAAATGCACGACGCTGACACATTTCAGTCCTGCACAAAACATATCTTCAAAACATACCGCAGGTCAGCCTGTGTTTGTAGGAGGAGTCCGGCTGCATAAAGTCTGCCCTCTTGTTCCTCCTGCCCTGACGATGGTGGCTCGCGTATCCCACCCACCAATTCCCCTTCTTTCTTTTACTTTCCATTTAAATGTTATACTTGGGTATGCCCCCTTTTAGGCATACTGACCACGGCACACCCCAGATCAATTTTCAGTTTCTTCTTCCTTTCCTAAAAACAATCCACAAGGAGTACCAGAATACAAATAAACCTTGACTGCCTGGACAACGTCCAAAGAATGCAGTCTTCTCTTCAACCGAACGAGGCAGAGAGAAAAAAGAAGGCAAACTGGTGTCCTAATTTAAATGAAAGGCCAACACCACTTTTAGCAAAAAGGATGGAACAGGTCGCAACACGACCCTGTCGTGGTGAAGGATCAAGTATGGCCCCCTGCACAAAAGGGCCGCCAACTCCGACACCCTTCTAGCCGAGGTGATGGCCATCAGGAAGCCTAGCTTGCCTGACAGCAAGTCTAATGGAATTTCCTTAATAGGTTAAAATGGTTGTTTTTGTAACACAGACAGCACCAAGTTCAAGTCCCAAGGACACATAGGTGACCTAATGGGGGGAAGCAAGCGAGTTGCCCCCTGAATAAAGGTTTGGATCAGTGAATGGGAGGCTAAAGGCCTTTGGAAGAATACTGATAGGGCCAAAACTTGACCTCTGATTGTACTAAAAGCCAATTTAATTTCCACAGCTGACTGTAGAAAAGATAATTCTCCCAATCACGTATTTCTGAGGATGCCATTTTTTGGCTTTACACCAAGCAATATAAGTTTTCCAGACCTTAGGATAGATCTTCCTAGTGACAGCTTTTCTAGGACACCACTGGTCCAGAGATGCCACGGTCCTTTAACATCCTGGCTTCAATAGCCATGCCGTCAAATTTAGAGACTGTAAATTGGGGTGGAATATAGGACCTTGAGACAGTAGATCGGGGCAACATGGAAGCGTCCATGGCCCATCTATTGTCAGTCTCACAATCACCGGGAACCAGGGCCTTCTAGGCCAGGCTGGTGCCACCAGAATGACTGGAACTCCCTCTCTCCGAATCCGGAGCAATAAATGTGGAAGGGGAGGGATCGGAGGGAAAGCATAAACCAGGGAGTACTGGCTCCATGGAACTACCAGAGCATCTGCTCCGATTGCCAGAGGATCTCTTGTTCGATACACAAACTGTTGTAGTTTGTTGTCGAACCTGGATGCCAGTAAGTCGACCTCTGGTCATCCCCAACATTGGCAAACTTCCTGGAACACCCCTGGATGTAGGGACCATTTCCCCGGGCAGATTTGCTGGCGGCTGAGATAATCTGCCTTCCAGTTCTCTACTCCCATGATATGGATTGCTGATAGAATCGGCACATGTCTCTCTGCCCAGGCTAGAATGTGGTTCACCTCCTTTAGAGTTGAACAACTCCAGGTACTGCCTTGGTGGTTTATATAGGCCACTGAAGTGGCATTGTTGGACTGAACCCGGATAGGGTAGTACTGAAGCTCCACAGTCCAGGACCATAGGGCCAGTCATACTGCCCGTAATTCCAGGATGTTGATGGGCAGGATCTGTTCCTGACCATTTCCCCTGAGCCCTTCTAGGGTTGCTCCCCAGCCTGAGATATTGGCATCTGTAGTCAGTACTCTCCAAGTTACCGGGAGTAAGGATCTTCCCTTTCGCAGGTTCTGATCCTGGAAGCACCAGTTTAGGCTTAAGTGTGCCGGAGGAGATAACATTGGATAATCCAGGGTTTGTGTTCTGTTTCAAGCCAACAATATGCCTTCTTGTAGAGGCCTGAAATGGAACTGGGCATAGGGCACCACCTCGAAGAAGGATACCATCCTCCCTAAAATACTCATACAGAGCTGAATGGAGGGTTGTTTGGTGCCCCTTATCTGACACACCTGATTCTTCAGGGCACAGATCCTTGCAGGTGGCAAGAATACTCTTGCTTGTACTGTATCTAGGATCAGACCTAAATACGTTAGACTTTGAGCTGGTCTCAAGGTTGACTTTTTCGGTATTTATGATCCAGCCTAAGCTTTCCAAATACCGCACTGTGCATGGTATTCTCTGTTCTAGAGCCTGTAGTGAGTGATCTGAGCAGGAGGAGGTCGTCCAGATACCCGAGCACCAAGATCCCTTGAGCCCTTAACCACTTGCTGACCGCCTAACGCAGATATACTGTGGCAGAATGGCACGGGCAGGCAAAATCACGTACCTGGTACGTGATCTGCCTCCCGCGGGCGGGGGGCGCATCGCGCCCCCCCGGTGCCCGAGGCGGTCGGCTTTGTTAGGGGAGCGATCCAGGCTGAGGGGGAGGTCACTCATTCATGGCCACCCCCTCGCGATCGCTCTCAATGAATGACAATCTTCCTTTGCTGCTGTAATGTAAACAGCGGCAGAGGAAGTGATGTCATCTCTCCTCGAGCCGGTCTTTTCGTTCCGGTGCCAAGGAGAGAAGACATCGATGTGAGTTGCACAACACTACACTAACAGTAGAACACACTAGGCACACTTTTCACCCCCCTGTACCCCATCACAGTGACCCCAATTTTTTTGCATTGGTGTCAGTTTGTGACAGTTATAAGTGGTAGGGCAGTTAGTGGTAGCCCCCTTTAGGTCTAGGCTACCCCCCTAATAAAGTTTTAACCCCTTGATCAATCCCCGTCGCCAGTGTCACTAAGCGATCATTTTTCTGATCGCTGTATTCGTGTCACAGGTAATGCTAGTTAGGGAGGTAAGTATATAGGTTCGCCGTCAGTGTTTTATAGCAACAGGGACCCTACTACCTAATAGAGGTTTTAACACCCCGATTGCCCCCTAGTTAACCCTTTCACCAGTGATCACTGTTACGGGTGACGCTGGTTAGTTTGTTTTTTATAGTTTCAGGGCACCCGCCATTTATTACCTAATAAAGGTTTAACCCCCTAATCGCCCGGCGGTGATATAAGTTAAGTTTTAGGGTCAGATAAGGTCTGCGTCGCCCCAGGCAGCGTCAGGTTAGCGCCAGTACCGCTAACACCCACGCATGCACCATACACCTCCCTTAGTGGTATAGTATCTGAACGGATCAATATCTGATCCGATCAGATCTATACTAGCGTCCCCAGCAGTTTAGGGTTCCCAAAAACGCAGTGTTAGCGGGATCAGCCCAGATACCTGCTAGCACCTACGTTTTGCCCCTCAACCCAGCGCTGCCCAACCAAGTGCAGTATCGATCGATCACTGTCACTTACAAAACACTAAACACACATAACTGCAGTGTTCACAGAGTCAGGCCTGATCCCTGCGATCGCTAACAGTTTTTGTTGGTAGCGTTTTGATACAGTCGCTAACAGTCAGGAGCTTTTTTGCCTGTGAGTCTCACTAGTGTACCACTAAATTTAGAGCCCAAAATGGCAAATCGAAGGTACACTAGTGAAGAGGCCAACACGTTTCTGAGCACGACAGATAATGAAGAGGAAGTCACTCTTCTGTCATATTCAGGCTCAGAATACGATCGACGTATGTAGACAGCGGCTCCATGACAGATAGCTCTGACGACGGAGTTTTGGTCCCTGCCAAGGTCAGGCGTACCAGACCCCGATCTACTTCTTCTGTCCTTGATGTGCAAGAACCGCAGGTCCCTCGTATGGGAGCAGAGAAGTACTAGCGCCGCTATTCCTTCTGGTGAACTGGCAAGCACCAGCGGCCTAGTACACCCTGGTCGTACATCCAGCACTGCAGTAACACTTGGTGACGTGGCGAGTCCCATAAGTGCAGTTCAAGCTGGTGAGGTGGCAAGCACAAGTAGTGTCCCGCTGCCACCAAGAAGACGAACACAGGCCCGTCGTGCCCATAGTGCCCTTCCTGCTGCATTCGCCAATCCAAATTGGGAACCCACCACTTCTGCAGCACCCGTACTTCCCCCATTCACTGGCCAACCCGGCATTCAGGTGGAAACAGTTGATTTTAAGTCACTGGATTTTTATTCGCTGTTTTTCACCGAAGATCTCTATAGATCTATTGTGGACCAAAGCAACTTGTACGCTGGTCAACACATCGCCACTATTCACCAGTCCTCCCTTGCCAGAGATTGGAAACCAATAACGGTTTCTGAATTTAAGATCTTTCTGGGCCTTTCCCTCCTCATGGGCATAACCAAAAAGAGTGAGTTGCGGTCATATTGGTCCACTGACCCAATTCACCATATGCCCGTGTTCTCTGCTTCCATGGCCAGGGCACGATACGAGCATATTTTGCGGTTCATGCACTTCAACAACAATGAACTGTCGTCCTCGTGGAGACCCTGAATACGATCGGCTCTACAAAATTCGGCCCCTCGTAAACCACTTCAACCAACGTTTTGCAGACTTGTTTACTCCCCATCAAGTTGTCTGCGTTGATGAGTCTCTGATTAAGTTTTCTGTCCGCTTGTCATTCAAACAGTACCTTCCCAGCAAGCGTGCCAGATACGGGGTCAAGATGTAGAAGCTCTGTGACAGGGCCACAGGCTATACATGTAGTTTTATGGTTTACGAGGGAAAAGATAGTCACGCAGAGCCGACAAACTGCCCCGACTACATAGGAAGCGCTGGCAAGATTGTGTGGGACTTGGTGTCACCCTTATTCGGAAAGGGGTACCACTTGTACGTGGACAATTATTACACGAGCGTACCACTTTTTAGTCACCTTTTTGATCATCAGATTGGAGCATGTGGCACCGTGCAACCTAATTGCCGGGGCACCGTGCGACCTAATTGCCGGGGCTTTCCCCAGCGGCTTGTAGATTCCCATCTTAGGCTGGGGGAGAGAGCCTGCTTGCAGTGTAATAATTTGCTCGCTATGAAGTGGAGGGATAACAATGTTTTCGTTCTTACCTCCCTTCATGCAGACACGACGGTCCAAATTACTACGGCGACTGTTGTTGTGGAGAAACCCCTCTGTGTCCACGAATATAACCTTAACATGGGAGGGGTGGACCTCAACGACCAGTTGGCGCCATACCTAGTTGCCCGTAAGGCCAGACGCTGGTACAAAAAAGTGTCTGTTTATTTCAATTGGCTTTGCTGAACGCTTATGTGCTATACAGAGCTTCAGGACGGACTGGATCCTTCCTTAAATTCCAGGAAGAGATCGTCAGAGCCGTTCTGTTTCCAGACAGTGCTCCACCTCACCTTCCCCAACCAAATGCAGTAAGCCGGCTGCATGAGAGGCATTTTCTTTATGTCCTCCCGAGTACCCCTACCCAACGAGCCCCCCAAAAAAGATGTCGTGTCTGCAGCAAGCGCGGATATAGGCGTGACACCCGCTATTATTGTCCCTCCTGTCCTGACAATCCTGGTCTTTGCATTGGTGAATGTTTTGAACGCTACCATACACTAGTTGAGTATTAGCGTAGGGTACAGCACTGCACAGACTAGGACACACTTTCACAGGGTCTCCCAAGATGCCATTGCATTTTGAGAGACCCGAACCTGGAAACTGTTACAGTTACAAAAAGTTAGTTCCAAAAAAAAAATTGTAAAAAAAAAAAAAAAAAAATATATAAAATAAAAAAACAAAAATAGTTGTCATTTTATTGTTCTCTCTCTATTGTTCTGCTCTTTTTTACTGTATTCTATTCTGCAATGTTTTACTGTTATTGTGTTTTTATCATGTTTGCTTTATAGGTATGCAATTTTTTTTATACTTTACTGTTTACTGTGTTTTATTGTTAACCATTTTTTTGTTTTCAGGTACGCCATTCAGCTGCAGTGCGGATTTATTTATCTTGACAGCAACAGCGTTTGCTCCCACGACACATAAAGCCGTGACTTCAGCGCTGTCGGAGGTGATTTCACCACCACAGTTACATACTTCAGCATATATGCCAAAGCATAGGGGCAGCAGAGGGCGGAAGAGCGTTTTGCTCCTAACTTTTGAGGGAGGATGCCCCCATCTCTCTCATTATGTGTATATGTATATATATATATATATATATATATATATATATATATATATATATATATATATATATATATATATATATATATATATATATATATATATATATATACATACATACATACACACACATACATATACATATATATACACACACACACACACACACACACACACACACACACACACATATATACATACACAGTGGGGACGGAAAGTATTCAGACCCCCCTTACATTTTTCACTCTATTATATTGCAGCCATTTGCTAAAATCATTTAAGTTCATTTTTTCCTCATTAATGTACACACAGCACCCCATATTGACAGAAAAACACATCAATTGTTGACATTTTTGCAGATTTATTAAAAAAGAAAAACTGAATTATCACATGGTCCTAACTATTCAGACCCTTTTCTCAGTATTTAGTAGAAGCACCCTTTTGATCTAATACAGCCATGAGTTTTTGTGAAAGATGCAACAAGTTTTTCACACCTAGATTTGGGGATCTTCTGCCATTCCTCCTTACAGATCCTCTCCAGTTCTGTCAGGTTGGATGGTAAACGTTGGTAGACAGCCATTTTTAGGTCTCTCCAGAGATGCTCAATTGGGTTTAAGTCAGGGCTCTGGCTGGGCCATTCAAGAACAGTCACGGAGTTGTTGTGAAGCCACTCCTTCGTTATTTTAGCTGTGTGCTTAGGGTCATTGTCTTGTTGGAAGGTAAACCTTCGGCCCAGTCTGAGGTCCTGAGCACTCTGGAGAAGGTTTTCGTTCAGGATATCCCTGTACTTGGCCGCATTCGTCTTTCCCTTGATTGCAACCAGTCGTCCTGTCCCTGCAGCTGAAAAACACCCTCACAGCATGATGCTGCCACCACCATGCTTCAATTTTGGGACTGTATTGGACAGGTGATGAGCAGTGCCTGTTTTCCTCCACATATACCGCTTAGAATTAAGACCAAAAGATCTATCTTGGTCTCATCAGACCAGACAATCTTATTTCTCACCATCTTGGAGTCCTTCAGGTGTTTTTTTTAGCAAACTCCATGTGGGTTTTCATGTGTCTTGCACTGAGGAGAGGCTTCTGTCGGGCCACTCTGCCATAAAGCCCCGAATGGTGGAGGGCTGCAGTGATGGTTGACTTTCTACAACTTTCTCCCATCTCCCGACTGCATCTCTGGAGCTCAGCCACAGTGATCTTTGGGTTCTTCTTTACCTCGCTCACCAAGGCTCTTCTCCCCCGATAGCTCAGTTTGGCCGGACGGCCAGCTCTAGGAAGGGTTCTGGTCATCCCAAACGTCTTCCATTTAAGGATTATGGAGGCCACTGTGCTCTTAGGAACCTTAAGTGCAGCAGAAATTTTTTTGTAACCTTGACCAGATCTGTGCCTTGCCACAATTCTGTCTCTGAGCTCTTCAGGCAGTTCCTTTTACCTCATGATTCTCGTTTGTTCTGACATGCACTGTAAGCTTTAAGGTCTTATATAGACAGGTGTGTGGCTTTCCTAATCAAGTCCAATCAGTATAATCAAACACAGCTGGACTCAAATGAAGGTGTAGAACCATCTCAAGGACGATCAGAAGAAATGGCCAGCACCTGAGTTAAATATATGAGTGTCACAGCAAAGGGTCTGAATACTTAGGACCATGTGATATTTCAGTTTTTCTTTTTTAATAAATCTGCAAAAATGTCAACAATTCTGTGTTTTTCTGTCAATATGGGGTGCTGTGTGTACATTAACGAGGAAAAAAATGAACTTAATTGATTTTAGCAAATGGCTCCACTATAACAAATAGTGAAAAATTTAAAGGGGTCTGAATACTTTCCGTCCCCACTGTGTGTGTATATATATATATATATATATATATATATATATATATATATATATATATATATATATATATATATATATATATATATATAGTGCATGTATGCCCAATCATGAAGGGAGGTATTCTAATGGTGGGCATACCCACCGATCAATCTCTTTTTTTCGTTCAGCCCACAGGCTGCATGAAAAAAAAGTTTACAATATATGCCCAACAAGGACAAGTAACGTTCCGGTATGTTGTTGGACTGAGTGGTTATACCAGAATGATGCCTGCAGGTTTAGGTATCATCTTGGTATCATTCTTTTCAGCCAGCGGTAGGCTTTCATGTAAAAGCAATCCTAGCAGCTAATTAGCCTCTAGACTGCTTTTACAAGCAGAGGGAGAGAATGCCGCCCCCCCCCCACCATCTTCCATGTTTTTCTCTGGCTCTCCTGTCCCAACAGGGAACCTGAGAATGCAGCCAGTGATTCAGCCAGTTGACCATAGTGCTGATCAGAGACCAGAATGGCTCCAAACATCTCTATGGCCTAAGAAACTGGAAGCTACGAGCATTTCATGACTTAGATTTCGCCGGATGTAAACAGCGCCATTGGAAAATTGGGAAAGCATTTTATCACACCGATCTTGGTGTGGTCAGATGCTTTGAGGGCAGAGGAGAGATCTAGGGTCTAATAGACCCCCAATGCTATCATAGGGGATATTTACATTCCCTGAGATAATAAAAATGATTAAAAAAAAATGAAAGGAACGGTTTAAAAATAAGCTAAAAAAGCAAAAAGCACCCCTGTTCTCCCCTGCTCTCGCACAAAGGCGAACACAAGCATCGGTCTGGCGTCAAATGTAAACAGCAATTGCACCATGCATGTGAGGTATCACTGCGAAGGTCAGATCGAGGGCAGTAATTTTATCAGTAGACCTCCTCTGTAAATCTAAAGTGGTAACCTGTAAAGGCTTTTAAAGGCTTTTAAAAATGTATTTAGTTTGTCGCCACTGCACGTTTGTGCGCAATTTTAAAGCATGTCATGTTCGGTATCCATGTACTCGGCCTAAGATCATCTTTATTATTTCATCAAACATTTGGGCAATATAGTGTGTTTTAGTGCATTAAAATTTAAAAAAGTGTGTTTTTCCCCAAAAAAATGCGTTTGAAAAATCGCTGCGCAAATACTGTGTGAAAAAAAAAAAAAAAAAAAAAAGAAACACCCACCATTTTAATCTGTAGGGCATTTGCTTTATAAAAAAAAAAAAAAAAAAAAAAAAAAAGTGTCAGAAAGGGCTTTGTCTTCAAGTGGTTAGAAGAGTGGGTGATGTGTGGCATAAGCTTCTAAATGTTGTGCATAAAATGCCAGGACAATTCAACCCCCCCCCCCCAAATGACCCTATTTTGGAAAGTAGACACCCCAAGCTATTTGCTGAGAGGCATTTCGAGTCCATGGAATATTTTATATTGTGACACAAGTTGCGGGAAAAAGACAATTTAAAAAAAGTTGTCACTAAATGATATATTGCTCAAATATGCCATGGGAATATGTGAAATTACACCCCAAAATACATTGTTGCTTCTCCCGAGTACAGGGATACCACGTGTGAGACTTTTGGGAGCCTAACCGCGTACGGGACCCCAAAAACCAAGCACCGCCTTCAGACTTTCTAAGGGCGTAAATTTCTGATTTCACTCTTCACTGCCTATCACAGTTTCGGAGGCCATGGAATGCCCAGGTGGCACAACCCCCCCCCCCCCCCCCAAATGACCCTATTTTGGAAAGTAGACACCCCAAGCTATTTGCTGAGAGGTATAGTGAGTATTTTGCAGACCTCACTTTTTGTCACAAAGTTTTGAAAATTGAAAAAAAAAAAAAAAAAAAGTTCTTCTTGTCTTTCTTCATTTTCAAAAACAAATGAGAGCTGCAAAATACTCACCGTGCCTCTCAGCAAATAGCTTGGGGTGTCTACTTTCCAAAATGGGGTCATTTGGGGGGGTTGTGCTATTTTGGCTTTTTATGGCCTTCAAAACTATGATAGGTAGTGAGGAGTGAATCAAAAATTTACGCCCTTAGAAATCCTGAAGGCGGTGCTTGGTCTTCGGGGCCCCGTATGCGGCTAGGCTCCCAAAAAGTCCCACACATGTGGTATCCCCGTACTCAGGAGAATCAGCAGAATGTATTTTGGGGTGCAATTCCACATATGCCCATTGCCTGTGTGAGCAATATATCATTTAGTGCCAACTTTGTGCAAAAAAAAAAAAAAAAAGTGTCATTTTCCTGCAACTTGTGTCAAAATATAAAATATTCCATGGACTCAACATGCCTCTCAGCAAATAGCTTGGGGTGTCTACTTTCCAAAATGGGGTCATTTGGGGGGGTTGTGCCATCTTGGCATTTTATGGCCTTCAAAACTGTGATTAGTGAGGAGTGAAATCAAAAATTTACGCCCTTAGGAATCCTGAAGGCGGTGATTGGTTTTCGGGGCCCCGTACGCGGCTAGGCTCCCAAAAAGTCCCACACATGTGGTATCCCCATACTCAGGAGATGCAGCTAAATTTATTTTTTGGTGCAATTCCACATATGCCCATGGCCTGTGTGAGCAATATATAATTTAGTGACAACTTTTTGTAATTTTTTTAAAATTTTTGTCATTATTCAATCACTTGGGACAAAAAAAAAAATTAATATTCAATGGGCTCAACATGCCTCTCAGCAATTTCCTTGGGGTGTCTACTTTCCAAAATGGTGTCATTTGGGGGGGGGGGGGGGGGTTGTACTGCCCTGCCATTTTAGCACCTCAAGAAATTACATAGGCAGTCATAAACTAAAAGCTGTGTAAATTCCAGAAAATGTACCCTAGTTTGTAGACGCTATAACTTTTGCGCAAACCAATAAATATACACTAATTGACATTTTTTTTTACCAAAGACATGTGGCCGAATACATTTTGGCCTAAATGTATGACTAAAATTGAGTTTATTGGATTTTTTTTTTATAACAAAAAGTAGAAAATATCATTTTCTTTTCAAAATTTTCGGTCTTTTTCCGTTTATAGTGCAAAAAATAAAAACCGCAGAGATGATCAAATACCATCAAAAGAAAGCTCTATTTGTGGGAAGAAAAGGATGCAAATTTTGTTTGGGTACAGCATTGCATGACCGCGCAATTAGCAGTTAAAGAGACGCAGTGCCAAATTGTAAAAAGTGCTCTGGTCAGGAAGGAGGTAATCCTACTCCTACTCCAGTAGTGGTGCTAGGACCTTTGTGAACACCCGGGGAGCTGTAGCTAGCCCGAAGGGTAGAGCCATAAACTGAAAATGATGTTCCTCTACTGCAAATTGCAGGAAACTCTGATGAGGCTGAAAGATAGGTACGTGTAAATACGCGTCCTTTATATCGACGGAGGCTAGAAAGTCTCCCATCTGGAGTGAGGCTACTACTGAGCAGACAGACTTCATCCGAAAGGACTGGATCAGTAGATACTGGTTCAGGGATCTTGGGTCCAAAATGGGCCGTGTCTCCGTTTGGTTTTCGAACCATAAACAGATTCAAGTAAAACCCTGTGCCCTTTTTGGGTACAGGAACCTCTACAAATCACTCCTTGATGCACATGATGTAGTGCCTGAAGCAATAAGTCTTTTTGGAGAATCCGAGGTAACGCTGGATCTTAAAAAACCTCTGAGGGGGAACCCCCCCGCAACGCTAGCTTGTAACTGCGGGATATAGTTGAGGTAACCCACTCGTCCTTAACCACTTGACGACCGCCTCACGCCGATGTACGTCGGCAAGGTGCCACGGACAGGCAAAATCACGTACATGTACGTGATTTGCCTTCCGCGGGTGGGGGGTCCGATCGGACCCCCCCCGGTGCCTGAGGCGGTCGTGTTTTGTCCCACGGCGATCGGAGGTGAGGGGGAAGCCATCCGTTCGTGGCCCCCCCCCTCACGATTGCCGCCGGCCAATCGAATCATTCCTTTGCTGCTGTATGCTAAACAGCAGCAAAGGAAATGATGTCATCTCTCCTCGGCTCGGTAATTTCCGTTCCGGCCCGAGGAGAGAAGACATCTATGTGAGTGCACAACACTACACACACACACAGTAGAACATGCCAGGCACACAAAACACACCGATCCCCCCCCCCCCCCCAATCACCCCCCCCCCTGTCACAAACTGACACCAAGCAGTTTTTTTTTTCTGATTACTGCATTGGTGTCAGTTTGTGACAGTTACAGTGTTGGGACAGTTACTGTTACCCCCCTTTAGGTCTAGGGTACCCCCCTAACCCCCTAATAAAGTTTTAACCCCTTGATCACCCCCTGTCACCAGTGTCGCTAAGCGATCATTTTTCTGATCGCTGTATTAGTGTCGCTGGTGACGCTAGTTAGGGACGTAAATATTGAGGTTCGCCGCCAGCGTTTTATAGCGTCAGGGACCCCCATATACTACCGAATAAATGTTTTAACCCCTTGATGGCCCCTTAGTTAACCCTTTCACCACTGATCACCGTATAAGTGTTACGGGTGACGCTGGTTAGTTCGTTTATTTTTTATAGTGTCAGGGCACCCGCCGTTTATTACCGAATAAAGGTTTAGCCCCCTGATCGCCCAGCGGTGATATGCGTCGCCCCAGGCAGCATCAGATTAGCGCCAGTACCGCTAACACCCACGCACGCAGCATACACCTCCCTTAATGGTATAGTATCTGTACGGATCAATATCTATACTAGCGTCCCCAGCAGTTTAGGGTTCCCAAAAATGCAGTGTTAGCGGGATCAGCCCAGATACCTGCTAGCACCTGCGTTTTGCCCCTCCGCCCAGCCCACCCAAGTGCAGTATCGATCGATCACTGTCACTTACAAAACACTAAACGCATAACTGCAGCGTTCGCAGAGTCAGGCCTGATCCCTGCGATCGCTAACAGTTTTTTTGGTAGTATTTTGGTGAACTGGCAAGCACCAGCCCCAGGCAGCGTCAGGTTAGCGCCAGTAGCGCTAACACCCACGCACGCAGCATACGCCTCCCTTAGTGGTATAGTATTTGTACGGATCAATATCTGATCCGATCAGATCTATACTAGCGTCCCCAGCAGTTTAGGGTTCCCAAAAACGCAGTGTTAGCGGGATCAGCCCAGATACCTGCTAGCATCTGCGTTTTGCTCCTCGGCCCAGCCCAGCCCACCCAAGTGCAGTATCGATCGATCACTGACACTTACAAAACACTAAATGCATAACTGCAGCGTTCGCAGAGTCAGGCCTGATCCCTGCGATCGCTAACAGTTTTTTTGGTAGCGTTTTGGTGAACTGGCAAGCACCAGCGGCCTAGTACACCCCGGTCGTAGTCAAACCAGCACTGCAGTAACACTTGGTGACGTGGCGAGTCCCATAAGTGCAGTTCAAGCTGGTGAGGTGGCAAGCACAAGTAGTGTCCCGCTGCCACCAAAAAGACAAACACAGGCCCGTCGTGCCCTTCCTGCTGCATTCGCCAATCCTAATTGGGAACCCACCGCTTCTGCAGCGCCCGTACTTCCCCCATTCACATCCCCAACCAAATGCAGTCGGCTGCATGAGAGGCATTTTCTTTATGTCCTCCCGAGTACCCCTACCCAGCGAACCCCCCCAAAAAAGATGTTGTGTCTGCAGCAAGCGCGGATATAGACGTGACACCCACTATTATTGTCCCTCCTGTCCTGACAATCCTGGTCTTTGCATTGGTGAATGTTTTGAACGCTACTATGTACTAGTTGAGTATTAACGTAGGGTACAGCATTGCACAGACTAGGCACACTTTCACAGGGTCTCCCAAGATGCCATCGCATTTTGAGAGACCCGAACCTGGAACCGGTTACAGTTATAAAAGTTAGTTACAAAAAAAAGTGTAAAAAAAAAAAAAAATATATGAAATAAAAAATAGTTGTCGTTTTATTGTTCTCGCGCTCTCTATTCTCTCTATTGTTCTGCTCTTTTTTACTGTATTCTATTCTGCAATGTTTTATTGTTATTATGTTTTATCATGTTTGCTTTTCAGGTATGCAATTTTTTATACTTTTCCGTTTACTGTGCTTTATTGTTAACCATTTTTTTGTCGTCAGGTACGCCATTCACAACTTTGAGTGGTTATACCAGAATGATGCCTGCAGGTTTAGGTATCATCTTGGTATCATTCTTTTCAGCCAGCGGTCGGCTTTCATGTAAAAGCAATCCTAGCGGCTAATTAGCCTCTAGACTGCTTTTACAAGCCGTGGGAGGGAATGCCCCACCCCCCCACCGTCTTCCGTGTTTTTCTCTGGCTCTCCTGTCTCAACAGGGAACCTGAAAATGCAGCCGGTGATTGAGCCAGCTGACCATAGAGCTGATCAGAGACCAGAGTGGCTCCAAACATCTCTATGGCCTAAGAAACCGGAAGCTACGAGCATTTTATGACTTAGATTTCGCCGGATGTAAATAGTGCCATTGGGAAATTGGGGAAGCATTTTATCACACCGATCTTGGTGTGGTCAGATGCTTTGAGGGCAGAGGAGAGATCTAGGGTCTAATAGACCCCAATTTTTTCAAAAAAAGAGTACCTGTCACTACCTATTGCTATCATAGGGGATATTTACATTCCCCGAGATAATAAAAATGATTAAAAAAAAAAAAAAAAAAATGAAAGGAACCGTTTAAAAAATAAGATAAAAAAGCAAAAAAATAATAAAGAAAAAAAAAAAAAAAAAAAAAAAAAAAAGCACCCCTGTCGCCCCCTGCTCTCGCGCTAAGGCGAATGCAAGCGGTGGTCTGTCGTCAAACGTAAACAGCAATTGCACCATGCATGTGAGGTATCACCGCGAAGGTTAGATCGAGGGCAGTAATTTTTGCAGTAGACCTCCTCTGTAAATCTAAAGTGGTAACCTGTAAAGGCTTTTAAAAATGTATTTATTTTGTTGCCACTGCACGTTTGTGCGCAATTGTAAAGCATGTCATGTTTGGTATCCATGTACTCGGCCTAAGATCATCTTTTATATTTCATCAAACATTTGGGCAATATAGTGTGTTTTAGTGCATTAAAATTTAAAAAAGTGTGTTTTTTCCCCAAAAAATGCGTTTGAAAAATCGCTGCGCAAATACTGTGTGAAAAAAAAAATGAAACACCCACCATTTTAATCTGTAGGGCATTTGCTTTAAAAAAATATATAATGTTTGGGGGTTCAAAGTAATTTTCTTGCAAAAAAAAAAAATAACTTTTTCATGTAAACAATAAGTGTCAGAAAGGGCTTTGTCTTCAAGTGGTTAGAAGAGTGGGTGATGTGTGACATAAGCTTCTAAATGTTGTGCATAAAATGCCAGGACAGTTCAAAACCCCCCCAAATGACCCCATTTTGGAAAGTAGACACCCCAAGCTATTTGCTGAGAGGCATGTCGAGTCCATGGAATATTTTATATTGCGACACAAGTTGCGGGAAAGAGACAAATTTTTTTTTTTTTTTTGCACAAAATTGTCACTAAATGATATATTGCTCAAACATGCCATGGGAATATGTGAAATTACACCCCAAAATACATTCTGCTGCTTCTCCTGAGTACGGGGATACCACATGTGTGAGACTTTTTGGGAGCCTAGCCGCGTACGGAACCCTGAAAACCAAGCACCGCCTTCAGGCTTTCTAAGGGCGTGAATTTTTGATTTCACTCTTCACTGCCTATCACAGTTTCGGAGGCCATGGAATGCCCAGGTGGCACAAAACCCCCCCAAATGACCCCATTTTGGAAAGTAGACACCCAAAGCTATTTTCTGAGAGGTATAGTGAGTATTTTGCAGACCTCACTTTTTGTCACAAAGTTTTGAAAATTGAAAAAAGAAAAAAAAAAAGTTTTTTCTTGCCTTTCTTCATTTTCAAAAACAAATGAGAGCTGCAAAATACTCACCATGCCTCTCAGCAAATAGCTTGGGGTGTCTACTTTCCAAAATGGGGTCATTTGGGGGGGTTTTGTGCCACCTGGGCATTCCATGGCCTCCGAAACTGTGATAGGCAGTGAAGAGTGAAATCATAAATTTACACCCTTAGAAATCCTGAAGGCAGTGATTGGTTTTCGGGGCCCCGTACGCGGCTAGGCTCCCAAAAAGTCCCACACATGTGGTATCCCCATACTCAGGAGAAGCAGCAGAATGTATTTTGGGGTGCAATTCCATATAGGCCCATGGCCTGTGTGAGCAATATATCATTTAGTGACAACTTTTTGTAAATTTTTTTTTTTTTTGTCATTATTCAATCACTTGGGACAAAAAAAATAAATATTCAATGGGTTCAACATGCCTCTCAGCAATTTCCTTGGGGTGTCTACTTTCCAAAATGGGGTAATTTGGGGGGGTTTTGTACTGCCCTGCCATTTTAGCACCTCAAGAAATGACATAGGCAGTCATAAACTAAAAGCTGTGTAAATTACAGAAAATGTACCCTAGTTTGTAGACGCTATAACTTTTGCGCAAACCAATAAATATACGCTTATTGACATTTTTTTTACCAAAGACATGTGGCCGAATACATTTTGGCCTAAATGTATGACTAAAATTGAGTTTATTGGATTTTTTTTATAACAAAAAGTAGAAAATACCGAAAATGTTGAAAAAAAATGATCTTTTTCCGTTTATAGCGCAAAAAATAAAAACCGCAGAGGTGATCAAATACCATCAAAAGAAAGCTCTATTTGTGGGAAGAAAAGGACGCAAATTTCGTTTGGGTACAGCATTGCATGACCGCGCAATTAGCAGTTAAAGCGACGCAGTGCCAAATTGGAAAAAGACCTCTGGTCCTTAGGCAGCATAATGGTCCGGGGCTCAAGTGGTTAACTAATGATCTCCAAATGTCCACAAAGTGTAGCAGCCTTCGCCCCACCCGATAGAGTGGGGGCATCCCCTCAAAAGGAGGGCTTGGTGCTGGGTTTAGAAGAATTTGGACCCAGGGCTTTCCCTGGCCTTGCGACTTGCCCCTGGCCCTAGCGCTCTGTTGGCAGCAGAACTGCCTTGGCACTGAGACATTTGAGGAAGCAGTCCCTGAGGTTTTAAACGAGGGATGCCTGGTGCTTTTCTTCACAGGAAGTAGAGAACTCTTCCTTATGGAAATCTTTTGGATATATTTGTCCAAATGATCACTAAATAAACATTCCCCCATGAAAGGGGAAACCTGCCAATAACTTCTTACAAGGAAGCTCGGCTGACCAGTTCGTAAGCCACAAAAGTCTGCGCATATGTACAGACAAGAGAGCCAAACTAGAAACCTGCTGTATTGAATCCTTTAAGGCGTCAACAGCAAAACACAGCTCTCAAGGAATAACTGCCTATTTTTCAGGCAGATCATCCTCCTGGTTAGGCCTGTCAGGCCTTCTGATCTGCTCCTTTACGGACTGGCAGATACCAATTGCTGCAACAGCTGGCTGAATAGCTGAACTGGCCAAAGAAAAGGAAGCCTTTAATAATGACTCCAATTTCTTATCAACAGGGTCTTTCAAGCCCTGTGCGTTATCTGACAAGTCAAGTTCTTGTTTAAGGAAGAGACTGCTGCATCTACGGCTGGCATGCTCCACTTCTTAAACTTTTCATCCATGGGATATAAAAAGGGAAAACCTCTTTAGGAGGAACAAAAATCCTGTCAGGATGTTCCCAATCAGCATACACCGCCTGTTCCAACAGACGGTGTAAGGGCTCTTTCACACGGGGCGGATCAGTGATGATCCACCCCGTGAACACCCGCTTGCTCAGCGGGGATCGCTCCGCCGATCCCCGCTGAGCAGGAAGATGACAGGTCCATCGCTGCACACTGTGCAGCGACGGACCTGTCAGAGCGCCGCTCTCCCCTATGGGGGATCGGATGATGACGGACCGTAGTGTCCGTCGTCACCCGATCCAATAACGGATGGAAAAGTAGGGTTTTCCTCCATTACACTTTTCGGATCGGAGCGGGTCGGATGTCAGCGGACATGTCACCGCTGACATCCGATGCTCCATAGGGATACATGTATGTCCGTTTTTCATCCGAAAACGGAAGGATGAAAAACGGACATACGGATCCTCCGTGTGAAAGAGCCCTAAGGGGAAAGCCTGTGGGCCTGAAGAGGCCTCAGGGATCCCAAAGAGGACCAGGGAGGCTCAATAACCTCTGCAAGAGACAACTTAAAAGGCAGAACAAACAATTTCGGTAAGAGGCAGGATCAAAAGCCTCCGATTGAGAGACAGACACCAACTAGATATCTTCTTGTCCAGATTGCTCGGAAGCAGACTCATCCGCTAGGCCATCCACAGAATCCTGAGCTTTTGGCCTCATGCACACGAGACGCTGTTAAACGCGTGTTCAGAGGCAGTTGGACACTTTTCAACTGCCCCCGAACTCATTCAATGTTATCCTATGTGTCCATATACACAGACTCATTTTTTGGCGTTTTTAGGCAGTTGCGTTTAACCTCGTTTTTCCAGAAGCAAAAAAATGGGTTCAGACGCAACAGTTTTCCACGTTTCAGACGTTTTTAAAGGAACCCTATTTTTTGGACTAGAAAACACAGAAATATGATGGTAAACTGCAGCAGAGAATGGCATTTTGCGACCCGAATTTGGAGCCCCATATCTCGGGGCCACTTGGTGCTAGGAACCCCAAATTTGGATATGTTGTAGTGTTAGTTCCACTCTGTTGGCACACTAAACTTGGAGTTCCTAGCACCAGGTGGCCCTGAGATATGGGGCCCCAAATTCGGGTCACAAAAATGTAATTCTCTGCTGCAGAAAAGTGCTTGACATTTTGCGACCCGATTGGGGCCCCATATCTCGGGGACACTTGGTGCTAGGAACCCCAAATTTGGTGTGCTAACACAGTGGAACAATACAACATATCCAAGCACCAAGTGGCTCCGAGATATGGGGCCCCAAAGTCGGGTCGCAAAATGTCAAGCATCTGCAGCAGAGAATTACATTTTGTGACCCGACTTTGGGGCCCCATATCTCGGGGCCACTTGGCGCTAGGCAAATTTGGATATGTTGTAGTGTTAGTTCCACTGTGTTTGCACACCAAATTTGGGGTTCCTAGCACCAAGTGGCCCCAAGATACGGGGCCCCAAATTTGGGTCGCAAAATGTAATTCTCTGCTCTGCAGACACTTCTAGACGCAAACGCGGTAAAACGCGGCTAAACGCAGCGTGCAAACACGGCAAAATGGGCGTTTCTAAACGCCGGTTTCAGCTTTTAAAAACGTGTTCAGCAGAGTTTGCACCGGCGTTTCGTGTGCATGAAGCCTTAAGCTCTTCCCCATCCTCAACCCATTCCTGCTCCAGACTCTGGGGAGGGGGATCTTTCACGCTTCTTGCCACCCTGTAGGTTGGAGGCAATCATGCCAGTAATCCTGTGCTCTAACCCGGCTAGGGCTTAAGACAGTTCATCCTTAGTGATAAAGGGTGAAGCAGCAGCGTTGACTGTAGGCAATCCCAGATAGGCGCAGCGGCTCAGATTCCCCGAAAGCCTCTGGTCCTTCAGGGGATACGACTAGGTTCATTAGGAACTACTGATGACATAGGTGTGCCCTTCCCTGTAGTGTTAGTCCCACTCCTCTTTTTTGAAGACATTTACTAGCCACAAAAAGGGAGTACCTGGGTGTAGTATTAACACCTCAGAAGGGAGACCCTTTAATAGGGCTCACCAAGCCCCTAGGCAACAAACCTGCTAAGCACCTTTAGCCTGCCAAGCAACACCTGGTGACTCATGTGACCAGTGTAAGGAGAAATGAACCTCTGCAAATGCCCGGTTTGGAGCCTGCTCTGTGTCCCACAGCTGCCTTCTGGAAGCCCCGCATACAGTGTTGCATGACTAAGTAATTGTCATTCAAAATTTGAGAGCACCGAAAGCTGAAAATTGGTCTGGTTAGAAAGAGGGTTTAAGTGCCCAGTGGGCAAGTGGTTAAGAACTATCTTCAATGTAAGGACAACAAGGAGTCCTGGAAGAGATGGTTTGGCCCCCACAGAGCCCTGATCTCAACATCATCCAGTCTGTCTGGGATTACATGAAGAGACAGAAGGATTTGAGGCAGCCTACATTCACAGAAGATCTGTGGTTAGTTCTATAAGATGTCTGGAAAAACCTGACAAGTGCCTACAAAAATTGTGTGCAAGTGTACCTAGAAGAATTGGTGCCGTTTTGAAGGCAAAGGGATTGGATTTGGATTTCTCTTTTGTTCATTTACTTTCCATTTTTTATTAACAAGAACTATTAAAACGTATTTCTGAAAGCATTCCTAATTTACAGCATTCTTTCACACTTTCCTTAATTATCAGCCCTAAAATTAAATGTGTGCAAAAAAAAAAAAAAAAAGGCCCTGGTGGTTGTCCATGGAAAATTTTGAGTGCCATAGTTTTTGCGATTGGACAGGTGCACTGAATTTCAACGCTTGACATGTTTGGTATCTATTTACTTGACAAAACCTACATTATATTTTACCAAAAATTGGGCGAGTAGGTTCTGTAGAAAATATGCACAAAAGTCCTGCAGCATAAAATTTTGCAAATGCCACCATTTTCCATGATCTTCCCACTTTTTTGGGCTAAAAATTACTTCAAAACACCCATACAATTTTCAGATTTTCTGAAAGCAGATTTTAAACGTGTAAAAAAATAAATAAAAATAATTAAACCATTTGTCTACTGTGGCAATTTAAGGAAACACAGGTCCTTCCCCCTCTGTTCTTATGATCCCCTCCTATTACTGCAAAACTGGAGCACGATAGGAGTGGTAAGGGGTATCTTACACCTTTGATTGCAGGTGTTTAATCTCCTGAAGGAAGCAGGATAACCCAATGTACCTGAATTATTTCATCCTGTACTTTAACCACTTCATTACCGGCCCATAGTAATATGACGCCTGCAGGAGAGATCTCCCATCCTGGGCGGGCGTCATATGACTTCCTGGGTTTCCCGGCCGTCTAGGGGACGCCTGCCGCGTTGCTCGGGACCTGGTGTGTGTGCCCGGTGGCCGCGATTGCCGGTAACACAACAGGACCGTGGATTTGTGTGTTTACACGCTGTCAGGAGAGGAGACCGATCTGTGTTCCCAGTACAGAGGAACATTGATCGGTCTCCTCCCCTTGTGAGTCCCCTCCCCCTACAGTTGGAATCACTCCCTAAGAAAACAATTAACCCCTCGATCACCTAGTGTTAACCCCTTCCCTGCCTGTCACATTTACACAGTAATCAGTGCAATTTTATAGCACTGATCGCTGTATAAATGTGAATGGTCCCAAAAATGTGTCAAAACTGTCCGATATGTCTGTCGCAGTCACGAAAAAAAAAAAAAAAAAGCCATAAATCTAACTTTTGTGCAAACCAATCAATATACGCCTATTGCGATTTTTTTTTACCAATAATATGTGGAAGAATGCATATCGGCCTAAACCGAGGAAAAAAAAATTTGTTTTTTTTTTTTAAAAATTGGGATATTTATTATAGCAAAAAATAAAAAAAAAAAAGTTTTTTTTTCAAAATTGTTGCTCTTTTGTTTATAGTGCAAAAAATAAAAACCGCAGGGGTGATCAAATACCACCAAAAAAAAGCTCTATTTGTGGGAGAAAAAGGACATCAATTTTGTTTGGGTACAACGTTGCACGACCGCGCAATTGTCATTCAAAGTGCGACAGCGCTGAAAACTAAAAATTGGTCTGGGCAGGAAGGGGGTGAAAATGCCCTGTATTGAAGTGGTTAATGAACTCCAAGAAATGGATTTTACAGCAAGTCTAAAATTCTATTTTTCATGACCGGATCTTTGTCATCTACAGTTTGGTATGTCTTACCATACAAATACAATAAAAAAAATATTGATACAAAAAAAAGAAAGGAGCGACAGCGAAATTTCCACAGCACTGAAAATATTCGATATGTTTTGTGAAAAAAAGGCCGTGCTTTATTAGTTTCAGTCAAAGTTTCTTCACATTAAAAGCACTTACCCTCTGGTCTATTTGATTTATTTTTTGTCTTCTAAGTAACATCTGATTCCAGGCCTCTTCATAGGGATCAGCTACCAATGTGTGACGATTGTATGAGCGTAGCTGGAGAGATTGTAGTTAAAACAAACATGTTAAAAAAAAAAAAAAAAAAAAAAGAAGAAGAAGACCATATTCTATTGCATACAAAGTTACATTACATGTCTAGGTAAACAGACTTTGATTTAAAGCCTCAACCCTGCTCTACATTAACCACTTGCCGACCGCCGCACACCGATATACGTCGGCACAATGGCAGCGGTGGGCAAATGGGCGTAACTGTACATCCCCTTTAATTAGCGGGGCTAGCGGGCACACACCCGCCGCGCACAGAGTGACCGTGCTTGTGGGACCCGCGGACACGATTTCCGCCGGTGTCCCGCGATCATGTCACGGAGCTGCAGAACGGGGAGATGCCTATGTAAACAAGGCATTTCCCCATTCTGCCTAGTGACATGACCGGAATCTACTGCTCCCTGTCATCGGGAGCAGTGATCTCTGTCATGCCAGTGGTAGGGCCCCCCCCACAGTTAGAATCACTCCCTAGGACACACTTAACCCCTTGATCGCTCCCTAGTGTTTAACCCCTTCCCTGCCAGTGTCATTTACACAGCAATCAGTGCATTTTTATAGCACTGATCGCTGTATAAATGACAATGGTCCCAAAATAGTGTCAAAAGTGTCCGATGTGTCCGCCGTAATGTCACAGTCACGATAAGAAAAAAAAAAAAATAAAAACCCTTACAGATCCCTCCATCCACACAAGTGTTTTGTATACAGGGATTTTCCCCACTATGATATGGTATCATGAAAGTGCCCCCCCCCCCCCCCCCCCCCCGCTTTCAGAATACACAAATCAGATCAAATGCTGGTTTTCCAGCATCAGAAAAAAAAAGGGGGGGGGGGGAATGGAATTAGGGATCAATTCCAAACGAAAGCAATTCGTCAAAGAGGAGCAGGCAATTAAAAATAGAAATAACATTTATTGATAACTCACTTGAACAGTTTAAAAACAGGTACCGCCACCAATTCTTAAAATAGACAACGTTGTCTTGGACAAACACAGATGGCCACCACACATAAAAACCATGCACACCTCCTATAAAGTGGGTACAAGATGATGTCTCCTATTGGGTGTGGCTGTGCTATGGAGAGCGTGATCAGCATGACGCCATCACGCTCTCCATAGCGCAGCCACAGACCCACCCACCAGCCTTGGGAACTCCGTCCGCACTTCTGTGAGGTCATTCAAACGAGCCCGGGAACTGGATGCATGCATGTATCTTACCGCTCACCGCATCTCACCAGTTAAGCACCATGTTCCCCGCTCATCACCAGCTGGACTTCACTGGCAATACTACGGATCCGGCTGGAAGATAGTTTGACCGGATACCCGGAGACGGTTCGAGCAAGATACGGCTTTCATCTGACCGGTGTCACATCCCTGTGCCTACATTTGGGTGAGATCTTACCTCTATACCCCATTATTGGGATTCATTATTCATATTCTGTTCTTTTCCCCTAAATGCACTGATGATTTGCCTGACACAGCTGTCCATCTAAGCCTGCTCCATTCCTCCAATTCCCACGGTCACTCAGATACAGGACTTCCTCCCTTGCAATCTGTCTACCACAGCAATATATGTCTATGGTGAACTCTGCATACTAGGACTGTAATTCTTTATGCATAGCGCTAAGTCGGTCACTGTTAGTTCCCCTCGTTGACATTTGCATATTGGACGTTAATCCCATATAGGCTGTATTCAACATCCACCTTCCCTCCATCCGCAATCAGCCTGAACGCTGACACTTATCAGGACAATCAGCTTCCTGCTAGATGACCAAATAGGAGACATCATCTGGTACCCACTTGATAGGAGGTGTGCATGGTTTTTATGTGTGGTGGCCATCTGTGTTTGTCCAAGACAACGTTGTCTATTTTATGAATTGGTGGCGGTACCTGTTTTTAAACTATTTGATTGGTGTTCAAGTGAGTTATCAATAAACTTTATTTCTATTTTTGTTAATTGGCTGCTCCTCTTTGATGAATTGCTATCGTTTGGAATTGATCCCCAATTCCATTTCTCCCCTCCCTTTTTTCTGATATGTGTAATTAATTCAGGGGAGCACACCCACATTATGGCCTGAGCGCCACCGGTGTTAGCAATTACTTCTACCATATATAGGCATAGATACCATTGAACCTCTGCCTGTTGTCACTACATAGTCAAGAAGAGCCTGTTTGTTCTTTTTTACTCCCTTGTTGTCTTATGTATGGTTTTCCAGCATGGCCAGTCAACAGAAGCCGGTCATTAGAACAGAGAATAAACACATAGAAAGTCGGCCAGTTCCTGCTGAACCAAATGAATTTTGGTACATGTGTATCCTGCTTTAGACCGACAACACTGTGCACTGTAACAGGGCCTTAACACCCTCTGCTACAACTTCCTCTCCTCTAGTGATGCCGATTACAAAACGCTAACAAAAAAGACAATCTGTTATTTGTTACCAGTCGTTTGATTTTCTTGAATGCATATAAAAAAATAAAAAATAAATAAATTTTTACATCCCCACATGGCTCTTAAACTTGCAGCTTTTTTTTTTTTTTATTTAACAAAATGGCAAATGTTTCTGAAAAAAAAGTTTAGCTATCTTACCCTTTGGCGAGTCTTTTGCAAGTTTGTGCGCAGGATCTTGCGTATCTCTTCCTCTTTCACCTTGGACAATGCTGGAAGGATTCTCTCCGGCTTAGGTTTAGTTTGGATATTTCTAAAGAAAAGAAAAAAAAAAAACCTTTGGTCTTCACACACGGATTATCTCAACCAGTCAATGACTGTCTGAAGCCACAGCCAAAGTCTGGGAAGCTGAGCACTGAAGCAGACCATACAGGGCTCACATTTCTGCCGAAATAGGATTTTTGACCTACCGTAAAATCAGTTTCTCTGAGTTCATTGAAAGACACAGCGCTTCCTTATTCAGAACCATAGGGTTATATCGCCCCCTACAGGAGTAGGACACTAGGCAGAAAAAAAAAAAAAAAAGAAGACTTGGCTACACCCATGGGCAGTCTTAGGCGATATACACCCCCCTCTCTGCTATAGGCCTTCCGTTTTGTCCCAAGCAGTGTCAGAAGCATTAAAAACTCCATAGAGGGGTGGGTGCTGTGTCTGTCAATGAACTAAATCAAAAATCCTATTTTCTCCTTCGTTCATTGACAGACACAGCGTTTCCTTATTCAGAACCATAGGGACATCCCAAAGCAGTGCCAAACATGAGGGGCGGGACAATGAAAAATCCCAAGGCTAACAAGAGCCAACAAGGTAACAGGAGCTCAACACAGAAACAAACTGGAGCCCAACCTGAACAATACCCCTTCAAGAGGGAATAGACCCTCTAAACAGCAGCCTGCAACAAGTTGCGGCCAAAAGAAGCATCCTCAGATGCCAGCACTTTTGTGAAAGTGTACACCGACGACCAAGTGGCCGCCTTGCAAACCAGCATAGCTGACACCTGATGATGGAAGGCCCCAGAAGCAATAAAGCAGTCAAGTAGAATGCGCCGTGACAGGGAAAGGAGGAACCCAACACCTGATAGAATAGACCAGAGTCATTGTCTGTCGGAGCCATCTAGAAAGGTCGCAGAAGAAGCAGACAGCCCCCTTTTTGGCCCGTCCATGATCACAAACAGTGAGTCTGATCTCCGAAAAGGCCCTGTGACTGCCAAATGCACCCGAATCGCCCGAACACATCCAGAGCATGCAAGGTAAATCCCTTAGGACATTTTGACCTGGGACACAGGGAGGGCAATACAACGTCCTTAATCAAAAGGAATCAGAGGAGGGAACCACGGACAAGGGCGAAGAACCACATAATCTTTGTGGATCACCAGGTAAGAAGTATGACATGGTAACGCCTACAGTTCCGACAATCTGCGAACAGAGATGATAGCAACCAAAAAAAGCTACCTTCTGGGACAGAGCAAGCAGAAGAACCTCCTGAATATTTTCAAAGGGAGGCTCCTATAGAACCAAACGCACCAATAGTAGATCCCACAGCGGTAGAAGCTATCGCACCAGTGGAGGCAGATGTTGAACCTCTTGATTAAGAGTATGCAAGAGGGAGTGTGAGACCAGGGGACGCTGAAGAAAACCACCAAGGCCGACACCTGGCCCTTGATGGTACTCAAGGCCAAGTTCTGCTCAACCGTCCCGTGAAGGTCAGTCGAGATCTAAGCCACCGAGAAAGAACGAGGGTAAATGGCAAGCACCTCACACCAGGATATGTATGCTATCCATGTCCGGTGGTAAATCTTCCCAGAGGAAGGCTTCCTAGCCTTCAGCAGCGTCATAACTTTAGCACCTGGCTCATAACAGCCAGGTCTTCAAAAACCGGTGTCTGAAACAGGATGGAAGATCGGCCCGTGGGACAGTAGAACCTCCCTGAGCGGCAGTCGCCAAGGGAGATCAGCGACCAAGCGCACCAGGTCGGCGTACCAAGACTGACAAGACCATCCGGGCCCACCAGAATGACTGGAATCCCTTCAGCCTTGATCCTGTGCAAAAGCCACAGCAGAATCTTGAGAGGCGGAGAGGCGTAGATCCGACTATACCGGCCCCACCAGAGCATCTGCAAGGTCCACGAGAGGAGCCCCTGACCTTGCCAGAAACCTCAGTACCGTTCCGTTAAGCCGGGACGCCAACAGGTCTACCTTGGGAGGACCCCATCGGAGACATATCCAATGAAACATGTCCTGGTGAAGGGACCACCCCGTAGACCAACACTACCCGACTGAGGCAACCGCCTGCCATTTTTCCAACCCTAGAATGCATACGACGGAGAGAGCCGGAATAAAGCATTCTGCCCACCGGAGGTTGCTGGCTACTGTCAGGGCTACCAACGCACTCTTCATTTCACCCTGGTGATTGACATAGACCACCACCATGGAATCGTCCGACTGGAGCCATACCCGGAGCCCCCAAAGTCAACCTCCAAGATCCATACATATAGTCTGATCGCTCGAAGTCCCAGGATAATCGATTGGCAGTCCGGATTCCTCCAGCGTCCCACCCAGACAGACTGGCTTTGGTGGTGACCACTGTCCAATACAAGAGGAGAAAGGATGTGCCCTGCCGAAATCCCGGAGAGTGAAACCACCAGACCAGGTACCCCCGGTTTTCTGGCTCAGCCGAATCTGATAGCCCAGAGACCTCGGGCACTTTACGTCAGGATCTCACTTGAAAGGAGCTTGTATGGAACTGCGCAAATGGAACCGCCTCGAAGGTAAATACCATCAGGCCCAACACCCACCTGCAGGACCGCAGGGAGGCCCACCTGCGAGACAACAGTAGTTGAAATGCAGCATGCAACTTCTGGAGTTTGTCCAGAGGAAGAAACACTCTGGCCAGAGATGAAATCAGAGTCAGGCCCAGATAATCCAATTTTATGGAAGGAGCCAGAGCAGACTTCAGGTAGTATAGAAGCCAACTGAAAACTGAGGTCTGTATAGCGAGCTACGGCGCTCCTCAGGGTAGCCGAGGACTCTGCTTGCAGAAGATTGTCCAAGCAGCCCAGGACCACAATCCCCACTTACGTAACCACACCAGAACTGGTGTCAACACCTTTGTGAGAACCCGAGGGGTGGAGGCGAGACCAAAAGTCAAAACTGCGAGCTAAAAATGCTCTTTTCCCACAGTAAAACGGAGGAAGTGTTGGTGTTGGGCAAATATTGGAGTGCGTAAATAAGCATCCGTGATGTCAACAGAAGCCCGAAAGTCCCCATGATGAAGGGATGCCACCACCATGTGGCTGGACTCCATTCTGTACCCACTGGAACCGGGACAAGCACATCATGAAGCAACAGGGCTTGCACAGCCCCAAGGAGAACCGCCAACAGTCCGGTGACAGACGCCAATTGGAAGGAAAAAACCCTTCTCTGGGTTCAAGGCCGGAACACTAGGAAATAGGTGAGGGCACGCCTTCATGAAGGGGCCTTGTCCTTGGGTTTAGGAAGCCCCACTCTCGGCTCCATTGCACGCTGAGAAGCAGGACCGCATCTGCTACGAGGCCCCCCCCCCCCCCCCATTTCAGACTGTGGAAGACATTTACACTTCCCTCCTGTGAGGCTCGTAACAATGTCATCCAGGGTAGTCACAAACAGACAATTGCCTTGAAATGGTAACCCAGTCAGACCTTTTTTAGAAGCTCAGTCCGCAGACCAACACTTAAGCCCCAATACATGTCTAAGCACCACTGCAGAAACAGAGAGCTTAGCAGCCAAGGGAACTGCGTCCAAGAGGCATTGCCAACTCAGCGAAAGCAGAGGGAATCTGCTTCCCCTCCAGGTATGTCAGCCGGATCCTTAAAAGTCAGAGACTCCTCCCAGAATCATGGTCACCTCACACAACCTAGAGACAGGGGGATCCACTACTGGTGGAACAGTCCACTCCTTAAGTAAGGACCCCATAAAGGGGTACCTCACAGCAAAGCGTATTTGGAACCACAAAGGGACGCTTTGGACACTCCCAGACTTTACGAACAAATATCCCAAAATAGGAGGGAGAAGGGAAGGCTTTTGCCATGCGAGACAGTTTATGGGTGCCAAAGGGACCGGCACCTCGGCCACATCCTCCAGCTTTAAAGTTTCCCACACAGATGTAATAAGGGAGACAACCAGCACCTTCTTGTGCGTCACTGCAGCTGTGGAGGAACAACCTCACTGACAGGACAGGGAGTGTGGCCACCAACCCCGCAAGGTGGGCCACATCCACAGCGGCAGAGCCAGACATAGCATAAGTCGAGACCGATGAGGCGGGGGGGGGGGGGAATGCCATTTACTAGCCTATATGCCTAAGCACAACCTGTGAAACCGCAGAACACACAGGGGAGCCGCCGACTGAGACCTCCGCCGCTTTAGGCCCCGCACAGGGGCGTCACCAAGGTCCTCACATACCTTGCACAGAGGGCACCATTGGACTCCTAACAGGGGCACTGGCTGAGACCCCAGCACAGGGGGAACCACTGAACGCCTCACAGGGGGCACTGGCTGAGACCCTGCACAGAGGAGCACCTACGGATGCCCTACACAAGGGACACTACTGGGCCCTTCACAGGGGGCACTGGCTGAGGCCCTCACGGGGGGCATCCACTAAGGCCCCTCACAGGGGGTGCCTATGGAGGGCCCACTTAAAACAATCCCCCCAAAATCGGGTCGCACTCAGAGCCCCCACAGCGCCGTCCCTCTGGAAGAAGGCGTCTGGCGTGGCCGTGCCGACTATAAGGCCCCAGCCTAAATTTTCGTCTGCCTGCCACGAGTGCACAGGTCCTTGGTGGGACCGGACCAGGCTAGAGCAGAGGAAGGAGGGCAGATGCCCGCAACGGAAAGCAGCGACCTCTGCCGTCCACTCTAGGGCCGCCCGTTGCCCAGTCGAGGAGTTGATTGTAGATCTCACAGGAAAAAAATCCAAAAGAGAAAAAAAAAGTAGCTTACACCCTGTTCCAAATTATTATGCCAGTGATATTTTTCTCATTTACCTAAATAATTGATGTAAACAACAGTCAGCATAATTCTTATGTTATCAACTATTACAATGCACTGTTCCAAATTATTATGCACAGTAAGTTTCAAAACACTTTATAGGTTGTAAAGAACTGAAAATTGTCATTTGTTGTGTTTGCAGCATATTTACTGAAATCAAAAGCCATTTCAATCAAACTTTGAACAACATTTTAATTTTTTAAACATTTTAACAGGTCACGTTACATTTTAACATAGGACCCCTTATTTGATAGCAGCTTCACAAGTCTTGCATCCATTGAACTTGTGAGTTTTTGGGCAGTTTCTGCTTGAATTTGTTTGCAAGATGTCAGAATAGCCTCCCAGAGCTGCTGTTTGGATGTAAACTGCCTCCCACCCTCATAGATCTTTTGTTTGAGGATGCTCCAAAGGTTCTCAATAGGATTGAAGTCAGGGGAGGATGGAGGCCACATCATGACTTTCTCTCCTTTTATCCCCATAGCAGCCATTGATGCAGAGGTATTTTTTGCAGCATGAGATGGTGCATTGTCATGCATGAAGATGATTTTATTACGGAAAGCATAGTTCTTCCTTCTGTACCAGGGAAGGAAGTGGTGAGTCAGAAACTCCACATACTCTGCAGAGGTCATCTTTACACCTTCTGGGACCCTAAAGGGGCCGACCAGCTCTCTTCCCATGATTCTGGCCCAAAACATGACTCCACCACTGCCTTGCTGACGTCGCAGCCTTGTTGGAACAGGGTGGCCATCCACCAACCATCCATCTGGACCATTGGTTAGTGGTGGCTGAATGGAAAGTTTATGCACAGTTGCAAGACTCTGAAAGACTCTACACCTTGATGTCCGTGGGACTCCAGGAGGCACCAGCAGCTTCAAATATCTGTTTGCTGCACTGTAATGGTGTTTTAGCAGCTGCTCTCTTTATCCGATGCATGGATCGGACAGAAACCTTCCTCAATGTGCCTTTATCTTGACAATACCCGTCTGTGCCTTGAATCAGCCACATATCTCTTAAGAGTGCGATGATCGCGCTTAAGTTTTCATGAAATATCTAATGTTTTCATACCTACTGAACTATTTTACTCTTTTCGGCAGCAGAGAGATCCCTTTTCTTCCCCATATTGCTTGAAAATGGTGCTCTGCTTAATAATGAGGAACGCCCTCCTTTAGTAGTTTTTCCTTTAATTGGGCTCACCTGGCAATCTAATTATCACAGGTGTCAGAGATTGTTTTCAGTGATCAAAAGAGCCCTGAGACACAATGCCATCCATGAGTTAAACTGAAAAACAAATATTTAATCTTTGTTACACTGAAATAGAATTTGCATAATAATTTGGAACAGGGTGTAAAAAGCAAAAACAAAAAATTGCCAGGACCAGAGATCCCAGCAGGAAACTAGGTCCTTACTCCTGACTAGGCAGAAAAAAAACTGAAAGGCCTATAGCAGAGAGGGGGGTGTATATCACCTAGGACTGCCCATGGGCGTAGCTTAGCCTTTTTTTGCCTAGTGTCCTACTCCTTGTAGGGGGCGATATAACCCTATGGTTCTGAATAAGGAAGCACTGTGTCTGTCGATGAACGAATGAGAAATATAATTTATACTATAAATTGGAGCTTTACCAGTGAGTTAGTGGGAATGACCTGAGGAAGGAGGCCATGCCTCCGAACGCATTGTCATGGGAACCGTGTGTTGTCCTCACTCTCTTCCCCCCTGTATCCTGCTTGTGTGGGTTTGTGTGTCCTCGAAGAGCAGCGCCGGCTGGACCAGATTCATGCACATTAGGATCTGCATGTTGAGCGTGGCGGTGGACAGCCTTGGATGTGCGGCCAGGATTTGGGCAGCTAGGTTGAACATCCATGGCTCCCCCTTTACCTGTCGGGATCTTGAGGTGGTTACAGGAGTGCGGTCACAGTGGAATCCTTATGCTGCATCTATCTTCACACAATGCGAGTTTGACCATTGTAGTGTTTTTAACTTTACCATATTAAAGCCGAGTTACACTAGGGCGGCTTTGCGCTCTTCTTTTTATGTTTTGTCTAGATGTGTTTCTGCCACCCAGAGAATCCATAGAGAGCAGCAGCACCCTTTGACTTGTCTAATTATCACCAATAGCCAGCTGGAGGCTGGGTTCACACTGGTGCGACACGACAGCCGTCCTACTTTGGATCCGACTTTGCCCTGCGACATGAAGCCGGCATGTGTCCGACTTTCAATGAACGGGGATCCGACTTGGATCCCCGCCAATGCCCGGCACTGTGTTTGGTATGAATCTTTAGGGGGAACTCCGCGCCAAATTTTAAATAAAAAACCGGCATGGGTTCCCCCTCCAAGAGCATACCAGGCCCTTGGGTCTGGTATGGACCTTAAGGGGAACCCCCTACGCCGATAAAAACGGCGTGGGGGTCCCCCCCAATCCATACCAGACCCTTATCCGAGCACGCAGCCCGGCCGGACAGGAATGGGGGTGGGGACGAGCGAGCGCCCCCCCCCCCCCCTCCTGAACCGTACCAGGCCGCATGCCCTCAACATGGGGGGTTGGTGCCTTGGGGGAGGGGGCGCGCTGCGGCCCCCCACCCCAAAGCACCTTGTCCCCATGTTGATGAGGACAAGGGCCTCTTCCCGACAACCCTGGCCGTTGGTTGTCGGGGTCTGCGGGCGGAGGGCTTATCGGAATCCAGGAGCCCCCTTTAATAAGGGGGCCCCCAGATCCCGGCCCCCCCACCCTATGTGAATGAGTATGGGGTACATGGTACCCCTACCCATTCACCTAGGGAAGTGTCAATAAAAAAAACCACAGTACACAGGTTTCAAAATTAATTTATTGGGCAGCTCCAGTATCTTCTTCCGACTTCTCCCGGTGTTCCGCCTCTTCTCCCGGGCCCCGCCGCTATCTTCTTCCAGCTCTATTGCCAGCGAGGGGCCCGGTCTGCTGCCGCTGTCTTGTCGCCGCTGTCTCGCCGGTTCTTCTCTTCATCGCTTCTTCCGATGTTAACACGACGCTCTCCCCGGCTGGAATGCTCTCTGTGCGCTCTGCTCTGACTTATATAGGCGGTGACCCCGCCCCCTTATGCCGTCACAGTCTCTGGGCATGCTGGGACTGTGACGGCATAAGGGGGCGTGGTCATCGGTTGATGACCACGCCCCCTAAAACGTCACAGTCCCAGCATGCCCAGGGACTGTGACGGCATAAGGGGGCGGGGTCACCGCCTATATAATTCAGAGCGGAGCGCCCAGAGTGCATTCCAGCCCCAGAGAGCGTCGTGTCAACATCAGGAGAAGAGGGCAGAAGGCAGAAGATTGAAGACCGGGCTCCTCCGCTATAGCAAAAGAGCGGCAAAAGAGCAGAAGATAGCGGAGGAGCCCGGCAGAAGACCCGGAGAGTGCGGAGAGACCCCCGAAGAGAAGAAGGCAGCAGACCGGGCTCCTCCGCTATAGCAAAAGAGCAGAAAATAGCGGAGGAGCCCGGCAGAAGACCCGGAGAAGAACCGGAGAGACCCCCGAAGTCGGAAGAAGACCCCCGGAGCTGTCTAATAAATTACTTTAAAAATCTGTGTAGTGTTTTTTTTTAATTGCCACTTTTTCCCTAGGTGAATGGGTAGGGGTACGATGTACCCCATACTCATTCACATAGGGTGGGGGGCCGGGATCTGGGGGCCCCCTTATTAAAGGGGGCTCCCGGATTCCGATAAGCCCCCGCCCGCAGACCCCGACAACCAACGGCCAGGGTTGTCGGGAAGAGGCCCTTGTCCTCATCAACATAGGGACAAGGTGCTTTGGGGTGGGGGGGCCGCAGCGCGCCCCCTCCCCCAAGGCACCACCCCCCATGTTGAGGGCATGCGGCCTGGTACGGTTCAGGAGGGGGGGGCGCTCGCTCGTCCCCACCCCCATTCCTGTCCGGCCGGGCTGCGTGCTCGGATAAGGGTCTGGTATGGATTGGGGGCGACCCCCCACGCCGTTTTTTCGGCGTAGGGGGTTCCCCTCAAGGTCCATACCAGACCCAAGGGCCTGGTATGCTCTTGGAGGGGGAACCTATGCCGGTTTTTTATTTAAAATTTGGCGCGGAGTTCCCCCTCAAGAACATCTGAGCACAAGTCGCGTGCCGAAGTCGGATCATGCAAGACGGCAATCCGACTTTGATCCGACTTCAATGATAGTCAATAGGCTGAAGTAGGATCAAAGTCGGACCAAAGTAGTACAGGGAGCATTTCTAAAGTCGGAACGACTTGTGTCGGACCAGTTAGGACGGCTCCCATAGCGAAACATTAAATTTCACACGTCATGCGACATGAGCTCCCAATGTCGGAACGTTTGTCGGACCAGTGTGAACCCAGCCGGAGGGCTATACCAAAAACTTTTGATCAGCGCACCTGCTAGTCATTTCTTTCTTGTGTGTATTTTGTTCACACACACAGTGCATTTCTGATTCCAGGAGTTAGAGCACAGCTGCATTCTCAACAGGCTGACAGATACTGCAGCTATTTGCAGGTAATCTCATGTCCTGGACACAAAACTGAGCTACTCAAATCCCTATATGCAAGTTTTTACGCATAGCATAGTAAAAGCCCAGAATTCTACTTTAAAAGTTGCACTAGAGAAGGTTATCTAAAGGAGGCAGGTATACAAACTCCAGGCCTCATCCTTATCAAGGCTGCCCACAAACTGATGGATGTTGATTATATAAACATGCTACAGGAACTAAAGATGCAGTAATTTAAACTTTGTTAGGGTTAGAAAAAGTAGGTCAGGAAAAACAAGAAACAGTGGGGTTGATTTACTAAAGGCAAATCCACTTTTCACTGCAAGTGCACTTGGAAGTGCAATCGCTGTAGATCTAAGGGGAAGATCTGAAATGAGGGGGAAGCTCTGCTGATTTTATCACCCAATCATGTGCAAGCTAAAATGCTGTTTATTTTCCTTGCATGTCCCCCTCAGATCTACAGCGACTGCACCTCCAAGGGCAGTGCAAAGTGGATTTGCCTTTAGTAAATCCCTATGTGTGCCTAGAAGCAAAAACAGAAAAGCAGCAATATCAAAGCATCTTTGACGTTATAGGCAGGGGCATATGAAACCACATGTACCCTGAGACAATGAAAAATTAAGAGTATAATGTTAGTTGAGAAAAAGTTATTAAAATAAGCAGACTTTATATCAGGAGAAAACCATTTTAATATAAATATATGAAAATGTACGTAAAAACTCAGTATGGAGGTAATAAAATGTGTATATGTGTTGCTCATCTAAAATACAGGCTGGTCATATTAGGCCTGGTTCACACCTATGCAGGTTGCAGTTTGCATATTCCAGGTGCGCTTTTCAATACATGTTTTTGATCCATTAAAGTCTATGGAACCAAAAACCAGAAACAAAAAAGTCCCTGGCCCTTTCCACAAAATGCATAAAACATGACCCCTAGGAAACACTGCTAAATGGACTGTTTGAGGAGTTTTTGCACTGCTACTGAATTAAGGGTCACTGAAATATTAAAAGCTGCTGTGTGGCTTTTAGCACTAAATCATAAAAAAAAAAAAAAAAAAATCTTCACACTGAAAACAGCTTTCACATCTATTCAGAATAATGCACTGATCAACACTGCTCATAATTAGTGTTCAGTAAGTGGTCATCCTATGCTCCTAAACTGCTTCTATCCTAAACACAGAGCATGCAACTATTATACAGGTTAAAACACTGATTAAAAAAAAGCAACTATATTTAATGTATGTAGACACCAAGCATAACTTTTTATTCTTTCCATTGCCTCATCTATTCATAGTGAAAAGGTTTTGGCTGGAGCTGCACTTTATATGCGATTAATGAATGTGCCATCATACTTACAGCATGGAAACGGTAGAAACAGTGGATGGGATTTTTCCAATGCCCCCGCTCTCTACCAATTCTATTGCCTGCTTCATCTCCATTTTGTGATAAAAGGCAATGAGCTGAGGCTCTGTGGACCGCTCCCCTGCAATAAGGCACTTCTTCACATAAGTTTTATTAAAACGATTCAGCCTATGTAGTAGAGCAAATGAGAGAATGTTTTAATATTAGTTAGTTTTGAGCAATATTTTAATAGTTTTTTTTTTAATGCGCAGTTTTAATGGAAAATATTTTATATGGTCAAGCCCCCCCAGAGAATTAGGCATTCTATGTATTTAAGATTCAAATATAAAAAGTCTGTTCTGTATATTATTATACACAAAAGTGAATTATTCCAGGACAGGAAATGAGTCTTCGGTGCTACTGCAACTTTTTTTTAGAAGTAGGATTCCAGGTATCATTTCACTTTAAAGTGGAATTCAAGGCTAGAATTACTTAAAACTGCTCCCTGCTCCCCTTTAACTCCCATTCTAACTACCCAGTAGAAGGCAGATGCTTATATTCTCAGCGCCCCCTGGTCTGGTCACATGATTTCCCCAGTGGCCAGCTTCAGGGGAAAGAGAAGAGTGCCCACAACGGATGGAATGACTGGGCTTACCATGGGGCACCCATTGTCGGCTGCCCCTCTTCTCCCCTAAGTGGGCAGCTGGGAGCTGATCACGTGACTGAACCACTGTGAGAATAGGCAAGTATAAGCATTTTCCTTCTTCAGGGTAATTAGTAGATGGGTTGAAGCAGTTTTAGTTTTCGTTTAACGTGTACCGTTTTCGTACGAGCCAAAAAGTCAGAAACAAAAAGACTGCGCATGATCAGAAATGAAAAAAACAAAACAAAAAATAAAAAGCTTGCCGTACGAGGATTTTTATACAAATTTTCCTTCATCAGCTCCATTTTGCTGTGAAACGAGAAAAAACAGACAGACAATCGTTCGCCCGATTTTCTTATAGGGTGTGCCACACTTTACTGAACATGTGAAGTACAGTGTACATCCTCAGCATGGGTTGATGCCAAGATGATTTGACTCCTGTGCACAAGTTATATAATCTCCAGCCAATCAAACAAAATGGCTGAATATGCCAAATCTGGAAAATTAACTCAGAAAACAAAAAAAAGGCATGGTTGGCAAAAGAGTGTTTGCAGCTGTCTTTAGAGGGGAGGAGCGTATAGCAAATTTGAATTCTGCTTAAAAAAAAAAAATATATATAAAAAAAATAAATAATACACAAAACTCATTAAGTACTTTTTTAAATTTTGGACAGAGTGGTGAGGGATTAGAACACCTGTGATATTTTCATTGCCATTTGTGTCACAGTTAGGGAGATTCACCCTCTATTTGTCCTGTTTACCATTAAAAAAAAAAAAAATTTGGGTTGTCTCCAGAAAATTAATAGAGCAGAAATCTTTCAATGGGGAGGCTAGTTCTGGTGATCCGGGGAATCCCTGGGGATTGCCTTAAAGCGAATTCACGCATAGTTCGGTGACTGGTGTTTTACTGCATTGGAAACCACCTGTCACTGCAAGGACACAGAAAATAGTTGCTTTGAGTTGTGTATTATGCGCAAAATTGTGTACCACACTGCCCACTACCGCAGGGGTAAAGCGCTCTGGCAGTTGCCTGTTCTAGTGTGAATTCGCCCTTAATATGCAGGGATTTTCTCACTTCCCGTTTTAGCTAAGAAACAGGAAGTGAAGGTAAATCTCCCCAATGGGACACAGATGGAAAAAAACGACAGGGGTTATAACTCTCCCTTACTCCATCCAGTTAATTATAGTCTAACAGAATTCTATTTAATAAGATTCTTTTAGCTTTCATTTATTATACATTAAGAGTTTTGCATGACTCACTTGTCTTTCCAATGATGATGACCATAGTGACCACATACATCCTCAATTCCAGTTAAAAGGTGATCAAGGAACTATAAAATAAATAAATAAATAAATAAAATAAATAAAAGTGGGAGAAGAACACACACAACAGCATTAGTCTTACTGCAAACATGTTAAAATGTGTTCGTGACAATCAGGTAGTTTTACAGCTAGCCTTGTAGAAATTTACAATGCTACTGGATTTGCAATATGAAAAGCTATTATGAGAACAAGGTGGACACCATTTTGTCAGATTCTTCTGCAAAATGCTAGTGACCTGCTCTGCTGGCCAATGAACTAAAATATTTTCTGAGTCACTATCCCTAATGAAGTATGCAGCAAGCAAAGTCAGACACTCTGTTCTACAGGATTCTTTTAACATGTAAGTGTCCAAAGAGTGGGACAGCGATTTACAATGTTTGAAGCTGTTCTATAATTAGGGGATCACCATGTTGACATCAATTGCTTCATTCAGTAAAGCAATGCAGACAACTCTCATGGCTTCTTCAGTCTTGTTCATTTTAGTACAGCAAAACGTATGAATTCTGATGCATAGAAATGCATTTCATGTAGAAATCATATTCTTTACTATGGAGATGGTTCACATCTTTGCACTTCAATTTGGTGTAAAACTAAAAAGGTCTGAATGTACCATACCTATTAGTGTCTGTCACACACACACACACAATGCACATGAAACAGCACGAATAGGGCCTTGGGCATACTGGTCAGGACTTCTTACAGCCTTACTGAATCTTTAAACTTTGGCAAAACTTCACAAAGTGTGCTGGAACCCCAATAACAAATTATTAGCAAATTAGATAAGGCCAAGAAGTGGCAAACTACCCTAGTTGTAAAGCCCAATTCCAGCCAAAAGAAAAGTTTAGAGAATCTGTTAGCTTTTATTACTGTATGCAAGTCTACTGGTAAGATTCACCATCATCTGTGGCTTTAGGAGAACTGAGTGGACAAGGAGCCATCGAGACAGGCAGCCAAAGACAGTAATAAAGAAAAAAAAGTTCCTTCCTGATCTCCTGGGAGGCAGATTTGTCTATCCATTAGAATGCATGTGTTTCCACTGTGGAGACGCTCATAAATTTAGTAGTGTTAGGACTGCAAGCAATACAGGGTGCCTTGAAGAGGCCTTGCAGCTTATGCATACGTTTGCAAATGTGTGCCAACTAAACCCCTGTTTTTAACAGGTTAATTCAGTTGGTAAGCAGATTGGTTGGTTAGCTGAGCTGGGAATTTCCTCTGGTTTGGTCTTTCAGGCAAATCTAATATTTCCTGATCAACTGGTGTTACCTCTAAATATTAAATATCCAACGTCGCCGGAATGACGTCACATGCGTTCAGCGCAATCTCCTATTGGGTGAGTATATCTTCCCCATTTTAGCTTGGATTGGTTGCGGGAAATGATGCGTCCCGCTGGGTGTGTCATCTCCTGGCCTGACATCCTGTTGGTAGACGGAAGTCACGTGCCCCTAGATGTCGTCACGTGAGAGGTGACGCCGTTCATATCATAATCCGATTGGATTTACCATACCGAGGCTTGGATGCTTACCAGCTTTAGAGCTATTGTGATAGGCTGATTGCTTATGTTGACGCCATTCTTCGGCAACCCGGAAGTGGCGATATACATGGCGCGAACAGCTGCTATTATTTGGTAATCATACATTATATATATATATATATATATATATATATATATATATATATATATATATATATATATATATATATATATATATATATATATATATGCAAGAGTGGCAGACAGTCATATACCCCAGTTGAAGTCCTATCGGACGAAATGCGTCGGTTTGTTATGCCTGTCTTGCCACCATTTGATTTAAGCGCTTTTTTATATTACCTTACACCTGACTCTTATCTTTAAGCCAGTGTGTGTTTTATTGCTTCGTTTTTAAATAAAGCTTTAACATAGCTGATTTACACTATGGGGAAGTCTTCTTTTTGATCCCTATCTTATCTGAGGACCTATACCCACTCCATGGAGTCAGTGCTTTCTGTGAGCAGTTCCAGTTGTTGAGACCAGAGAGGTCCGGTTGGTGAGTTCCACAGTTTTCCTCATCGCCTTCAGCAGCCGTGGAATCAGCCCTCCTGCTCCATTACAAGCTTGTTTGACTCCCAAGCCGCTGGCTTGGGAGTCCATCATTTCCGGTAAGGGTATTTCTTCCTACTTTTCTCATATAGTTGGATTCCGTATCCTGTGAACGCCATCCCTGGATCCAAGGGCCCTATACTACCACTCTCGGCCATTGTTGATGGTCCCAGTTACATCTCCAGATGCCTATCTCCCTATACATGTTTGACTTTTAATTATGTCAGTTACCCATACGTTCATGCTGGATTTTCAGGACGGATAGCCATCCATATTACTATTGTGTCATATCACGGGTTTATTATGTATTTTTGTCACTGTATCTTTTGAGATGATTTAGCTAACTCACCGTTTGATTACGCCCTTCAACTATTTCAGAGACCTTTGTTAGTGGTTAGCTATCAGATTATATACGGTCCCTTTCTAGTGTTATATTAACACACTTATCGCACAGATTGTTTTTATTCTCACTTTGCACTTTTCACCTTTATTGGTGCCTAGCTATATAGCTTATATACGATTAATTTTGTGTTTCATTAATACACTTTGTTGTGCATATTGTCTTCCAGAGGTCCATTCTGTTAGGCTTTGCTCAATAACGCACATATAGATTTCTTTTAGCGCCACACTTACCCACATTATATTTATCAATAATAAACCTCATTTGCCACACAGTTGCCCAATTAAACACTGCAATGAGGTTAGGTTGAAGACATCCTGGAAGGACATTATTTCACTGCATAGCTTGGCATCATCTGCAAAAACTGAACTTTTAATCCCAGATCCTATATCATTTATAAAATAGGTTAAAAAGTATGTATCCCAACAATGAACCTTGGGGTACACCCCGATGACCTTAGACCATTCAGCGTATGAATATGAATACATTAGCCTTCTCTTTGTCCCCAGTCACCCACTCTAGATTACAAAATAATCGAAAGGACAAACAAATATGCTAAATACATTTTGTAGTCAACTCAGATTTGGTGTGTTGAGTGTTCCTTGTTTTTGTTTATTTTGAAAAGGGTCTACATGCTCAGATCTGACCTTTTTCATTGTTAATATATTTGAATTTTTTTGGGTTTGATCTGCTCTTTAAGGCAACCTGACATTTGTTTATCATCAATGAGTCTGACAGAAGTTCAGTCTGACGCCTTACAAATCTCAGCATGCCCCCGAAAAGCAAATGTCGGCACGGGTGACAGGTTCATGTACCTGCAGGAAACAGGTACTTGAATTTTTGGCAAGCATCGCATGTAAAGGTGCAATAAGGTCTAAGGTGTCCAAAAGACACTTGATCCCCATTGCGGCTGAGCTTCCTCCCTGCCATTGCAGCTATCACAAGTTATGTAGCTAGGTGGGTGGAGCATTCAGAGGCGCTAGTTTCCCAATAGGTCACTCCCCTTCTGATTGAAAGCAGGCAGATCCATGGCCAATAAGAAGCTTACTTTTGGCTATACAATCCACCCACTGCCTGCTGTCAATTACAAGGACAGTGCATTGCATACTAGTCCATTATGTGGTACTTGCCTGCAAAGAAAGCCCACGCTGTCCCCGCTGCAGGAAGCTTCAATCTTCACCCCTCTCCCTTCTGGGGCCATGGACCCTGGTTCTGTTACTGGCCAGAGTCGCATGCGCACGGGAGCAGACGGTCAAGGCACAGGCACTATAGAAACACCACGATCGTGCCCATGCGCCAATGTCGTCAGCGCAAGTGTATATTGTATACACGTACACACACACACACACACACACACACACACACACACACACACTCAGTAGAACATGCCAGGCACACATTACACCCCCTCCCCCATTACCCCCCGATCAAACCCCCCCCCCCCCCGTCACACTGACACCAAGCAGTTTTTTTTTTTTTTCTGATTACTGCATGGTGTCAGTTTGTGACAGTTAGTGTGGTAGGGCAGTTAGTGTTAGCCCCCTTTAGGTCTAGGGTACCCCCCCAACCAAGTTTTAACCCCTTGATCACCCCCAGTCGCCAGTGTCGCTAAGCGATCATTTTTCTGATCGCTGTATTAGTGTCACTAGTGACGCTAGTTAGGGAGGTAAATATTTACTTTCGCCGTCAGCGTTTTATAGCGACAGGGACCCCCATATACTACCTAATAAATGTTTTAACCCCTTGATTGCCCCCTAGTTAACCTTTTCACCACTGATCACCGTATAACCGTTACGGGTGACGCTGGTTAGTTTGTTTATTTTTTATAGTGTCAGGGCACCCGCCGTTTATTACAGAATAAAGGTTTAGCCCCCTGATCGCCAGGCGGTAATATGCGTCGCCCCAGGCAGCGTCAGATTAGCGCCAGTACTGGGTCTGGCAAGCACCAGACCCAGGCAGCGTCAGGTTAGCGCCAGTACCGCTAACACCCACGCACGCACAGTACACCTCCCTTAGTGGTATAGTATCTGAACGGATCAATATCTGATCCGATCAGATCTATACTAGCGTCCCCAGCAGTTTAGGGTTCCCAAAAATGCAGTGTTAGCGGGAACAGCCCAGATACCTGCTAGCACCTGCGTTCTGCCCCTCCGCCCGGCCTAGCTCAGCCCACCCAAGTGCAGTATCGATCGATCACTGTCACTTACAAAACATTAAACGCATAACTGCAGCGTTTACAGAGTCAGGCCTGATCCCTGCAATCGCTAACAGTTTTTTTGGTAGCGTTTTGGTGAACTGGCAAGCACCAGCGGCCTAGTACACCCCGGTCGTAGTCAAATCAGCACTGCAGTAACACTTGGTGACGTGGCGAGTCCCATAAGTGCAGTTCAAGCTGGTGAGGTGGCAAGCACAAGTAGTGTCCCGCTCCCGCTGCTAGGCCCGTCGTGCCCATAATGCCCTTCCTGCTGCATTCGCCAATCCTAATTGGGAACCCACCGCTTCTGCAGCACCCGTACTTCCCCCATTCACATCCCCAACCAAATGCAGTCGGCTGCATGAGAGGCATTTTCTTTATGTCCTCCCGAGTACCCCTACCCAACAAACCCCCCCCCCAAAAAGATGACGTGTCTGCAGCAAGTGCGGATATAGGCATGACACCCGCTATTATTTTCCCTCCTGTCCTGACAATCCTGGTCTTTGCATTGGTGAATGTTTTGAACGCTACCATACACTAGTTGAGTATTAGCGTAGGGTACAGCATTGCACAAACTAGGCACACTTTCACAGGGTCTCCCAAGATGCCATCGCATTTTGAGAGACCCGAACCTGGAACCGGTTACAGTTATAAAAGTTAGTTACAAAAAAAGTGTAAAAAAAAAAAAAATAGTTGTCGTTTTATTGTTCTCTCTCTCTCTATTCTCTCTCTATTGTTCTGCTCTTTTTTACTGTATGCTATTCTGCAATGTTTTATTGTTATTATGTTTTATCATGTTTGCTTTTCAGGTATGCAATTTTTTATACTTTACCGTTTACTGTGTTTTATTGTTAACCTTTTTTTGTCTTCAGGTACGCCATTTACGACTTTGAGTGGTTATACCAGAATGATGCCTGCAGGTTTAGGTATCATCTTGGTATCATTCTTTCAGCCAGCGGTCGGCTTTCATGTTAAAGCAATCCTAGCGGCTAATTAGCCTCTAGACTGCTTTTACAAGCAGTGGGAGGGAATGCCCCCCCACCATCTTCCGTGTTTTTCTCTGGCTCTCCTGTCTCAACAGGGAACCTGAGAATGCAGCCGGTGATTCAGCCAGCTGACCATAGACCTGATCAGAGACCAGAGTGGCTCCAAACATCTCTATGGCCTAAGAAACCGGAAGCTACGAGCATTTCATGACTTAGATTTCGCCAGATGTAAACAGCGCCATTGGGAAATTGGGAAAGCATTTTATCACACCGATCTTGGTGTGGTCAGATGCTTTGAGGGCACAGTAGAGATCTAAGGTCTGATAGAGCCCAATTTAAAAAAAAAAAAAAAAGACTACCTGTCACTACCTACTGCTATCATAGGGGATATTTACATTCCCTGAGATAACAATAAAAATGATTAAAAAAAAATAAAAAATGAAAGGAACAGTTTAAAAATAAGATAAAAAAGCAAAAAAATAATAAAAAAAAAAAAAAAAAAAAAAGCTCCCCTGTCCCCCCCTGCTCTCGTGCTAAGGCGAACGCAAGCGTTGGTTTGGCGTCAAATGTAAACAGCAATTGCACCATGCATGTGAGGTATCACCGCAAAGGTCAGATCGAGGGCAGTAATTTTAGCAGTAGACCTCTGTAAATCTAAAGTGGTAACCTGTAAAGGCTTTTAAAAATGTATTTATTTTGTTCCCACTGCAGGTTTGTGCGCAATTTTAAAGCATGTCATGTTTGGTATCCATGTACTCGGCCTAAGATCATCTTTTTTATTTAATCAAACATTTGGGCAATATAGTGTGTTTTAGTGCATTAAAATTTTAAAGTGTGTTTTTTCCCAAAAAAATGCGTTTGAAAAATCGCTGCGCAAATACTGTGAAAAAAAATGAAACACCCACCATTTTAATCTGTAGGGCATTTGCTTTAAAAAAATATATAATGTTTGGGGATTCAAAGTAATTTTCTTGCAAAAAAAAATAATTTTTTCATGTAAACAAAAAGTGTCAGAAAGGGCTTTGTCTTCAAGTGGTTAGAAGAGTGGGTGATGTGTGACATAAGCTTCTAAATGTTGTGCATAAAATGCCAGGACAGTTCAAAACCCCCCCAAATGACCCCATTTTGGAAAGTAGACACCCCAAGCTATTTGCTGAGAGGCATGTCGAGTCCATGGAATATTTTATATTGTGACACAAGTTGCGGGAAAGAGACACGTTTTTTTTTTTTTTGCACAAAGTTGTCACTAAATTATATATTGCTCAAACATGCCATGGGAATATGTGAAATTACAACCCAAAATACATTCTTTCACTTCTCCCGAGTACGGGGATACCACATGTGTGAGACTTTTTGGGAGCCTAGCCGCGTACGGGACCCCGAAAACCAAGCACCGCCTTCAGGCTTTCTAAGGGTGTAAATTTTTGATTTCTCTCTTCACTGCCTATCACAGTTTCGGAGGCAATGGAATGCCCAGGTGGCACAGCCCCGCCCCCAAATGACCCTATTTTGGAAAGTAGACACCCCAAGCTATTTTCTGAGAGGTATAGTGAGTATTTTGCAAACCTCACTTTTTGGTCACAAAGTTTTGAAAATTGAAAAAAGAAAAAAAAAAAAGTTTTTTCTTCTCTTTCTTCATTTTCAAAAACAAATGAGAGCTGCAAAATACTCACCATGCCTCTCAGCAAATAGCTTGGGGTGTCTACTTTCCAAAATGGGGTCATTTGGGGGGGGTTGTGCCACCTGGGCATTCCATGGCCTCCGAAACTGTGATAGGCAGTGAAGACTGAAATCAAAAATTTACACCCTTAGAAATACTGAAGGCGGTGATTGGTTTTCGGGGCCCCGTACGCGGCTAGGCTCCCAAAAAGTCCCACACCTGTGGTATCCCCATACTCAGGAGAACCAGCTAAATGTATTTTGGGGTGCAAATCCACATATTCCCATGGCATGTTTGAGCAATATATCATTTAGTGACAACTTTGTGCAAAAAAAAAAAAAAAGTGTCACTTTCCCGCAACTTGTGCCAAAATATAAAATATTCCATGGACTCAACATGCCTCTCAGCAAATAGCTTGGGGTGTCTACTTTCCAAAATTGGGTCATTTGGGGGGGGGGGGGGGGGGGGGGGGTTTGTGCCATCTGGGCATTTTATGGCCTTCAAGACTGTGATAGGTAGTGAGGAGTGAAATCAAAAATGTACACCCTACGCGGCTAGGCTCCCAAAAAGTCCCACACATGTGGTATCCCCGTACTCAGGAGAAGCAGCTGAATGTATTTTGGGGTGCAATTCCACATATGCCCATGGCCTGTGTGAGCAATGTATCATTTAGTGACAACTTTTTGTCACTTTTTGTTTTGTTTTGTTTTGTTTTTGTCATTATTCAATCACTTAGGACAAAAAAAAATAATACTCAATGAGCTCAACATGCCTCTGAGCAATTTCCTTGGGGTGTCTACTTTCCAAAATGGGGTCATTTTGGGGGGGGGGGTTTGTACTGCCCTGCCATTTTAGCACCTCAAGAAATGACATAGGCAGTCATAAAACTAAAAGCTGTGTAAATTCCAGAAAATGTACCCTAGCTTGTAGACGCTATAACTTTTGCTCAAACCAATAAATATACACTTATTGGCATTTTTTTACCAAAGACATGTGGCCAAATACATTTTGGCCTAAATGTATGACTAAAATTGAGTTTATTGAATTTTTTTTATGACAAAAAAGTAGAAAATATCATTTTTTTTTTCAAAATTTTCGGTCTTTTTCCGTTTATAGCGCAAAAAATAAAAACGGCAGAGGTGATCAAATACCATCAAAAGAAAGCTCTATTTGTGGGAAGAAAAGGACGCAAATTTTGTTTGGGTACAGCATTGCATGACCGCGCAATTAGCAGTTAAAGCGACGCAGTGCCAAATTGTAAAAAGTGCTCTGGAAGGGGGTAAATCCTTCCGGGGCTGAAGTGGTTAACCCTCATTTGCCATGTAGTTACCCAACATATTAATTTGTTCAGATCTTCTTGCAAGGTTTCCACATCCTGCGGACAAATTATTGCCCTGCTTAGCTTTGTATCGTCTGCAAATACTGAGACTGAGCTGTTTATCCCATCCTCCAGATAGTTTATGAATAAATTAAATAGGATTGGTCCCAGGACAGAACCCTGGGGGACCCCGCTTTCCACACTGGACCATTTCGAGTACTCCCCATTTATCACTACCCTCTGAACTCGCCCCTGTAGCCAGTTTTCAATCCATGTACTCACCTCACCTTATGGTCCATGCTGACAGACCTTAGCTTGTACAGTAAACATTTATGGGGAACTGTATCAAATGCCTTTGCAAAATCCAGATACACGTCTATGGGCCTTCCTTTATCTAGATGGCAGCTCACCTCCTCAGTGCTGGGACAAGGCAATTTGGTGCCCAGGGCGAAGATGGCAAACTGCGCCCCCCCATTTTTAAGAAAGAATCAAAACAAGAATATACTTAAAACAATAGAAATTCAATTATCACCCCACACACAGTATTTAACCCTTTACATGACCCCCCCCCCCCCACAGTATTGTTACTCTTATGCCTGCTAACAACCCGCCCAGGGCCGTCTTTAACCACTTGCTGACCAGTGCACGACGATATACGTCACAATGGCACGGCTGGGCAGATTTTTTTTAAAAAAAGTTATTGAACAATTTACATTTTGAACATAGTTCTGCAAGTTACAAGGCAATACGGGAGAAATGCATAAAACAAAGAAATGTGGCTTATACACATATAGACACAGCAGATCAAAAACTTATTCAGATCCTGTATCCTCCCCCCTTCTATAGCCACCTCTGTATACCCCCCCTTCTATAGCCACCTCTGTATACCCCCCCCCCTTTTATAGCCACCACTGTATACCCCCCCCTTCTATAGCCACCGCTGTATACCCCCCCTTCTATAGCCACCGCTGTATACTCCCCCCTTCTATAGCCACCGCTGTATACTCCCCCCTTCTATAGTCACCTCTGTATACCCCCCCTTCTATAGTCACCTCTGTATACCCCCCCTTCTATAGTCACCTCTGTATACCCCCCCTTCTTTAGCCACCTCTGTACCCCCCTTCTAAAGACATCTCTGTATACCCCCCCTGTCCACAACCCCCTCTGTATCCAACCGCCCCCCACCATTGTAATCCTCCCTTTAGAGTTTTCACCTCTTTTCACAAATTCCTCCCCCTCCTTCTCACAGATCTCATCCTCACTGCGTGACACTGCACCTCTCTGGTATGTGTGAGCGCTCTTTTTCCAACACACAGTCTCAGTGCAGTCTCAGATCTGTAGCATACAGCCAGAACACTTCACTCTGTTTTGTGCTGTGCTATAGAAGTCTGGGGGGGGGGGGGGTGACAGGATGGGGGAGCACGGACGACCGCTCTGCCTCACTCCCTGTCACAGGCCAGCCACTCCGATCCTGCAGCTCCTGACAGAGGGAGAAGCAGGATGAGTCAGCGCTTACACACACAGCCCGCAGCTGTTATCCTCCCCTGTCAGTGTGGTCATTTGTGTTAACCCAGCCGAAAGAGCAAACGGGGGAGGACAGCACAGGTGTGTTCGTGACCGCTACACCGGGAGAACTGTTCTAAGCAGTGCGGGCTTCAGGGGCAGCTGCTTTTGCTCTGCATTAAAGAGGGCACTGAACCCGCCCCCTCTCACACTCCGCCCAGGGCACTCGCCCCTCTTGCCCACCCCACCGGCTCTGCACCTCCTCATAGAAGGTTAATAGATTACTGCTAATGTGTGAAGCAGTAGGCAGGGACTCCATGGCAAAACAGAATCTTTAGTTAAGAATTCTATATCTGTCGTTACTGTTAATAAATGTTATACTTATTTTTTTAACTTTATAATCTTCATTGAATTTTTTTTTACGATTAAACATCTTAACATACAAAACCTCACTGATCCACTCCCCCTCTCCTCCCCATTTAATATACAAGAATACAAAGAGATGGGAGATAGACATATTCGCAATACATTTTTCAGTTATTTGTTCTATACCAAGACAGTCTTCCTCCCATAAACTTCCCATTCGAAATCTCCTCCTCTACCCTCACAACACCCTCTATCACACCATCCACTTCCTTCCTGTTCCATCTCTTTCCTTGATATCCCAATACCCACTCTTATCCTCCCTCCCCTCCATATTCCACACCTTTCACCCTCATTCACACTACTCTTCCATACCTATGTGTCACCGCTTATTTTAATTGCATTCATCCTCTACCCTTTTTCTTTTTCCTATAGCAAGGGTATCCTTTATCCCCATCTTCTCTTCAAATATTTATGTCCTCCTTCCTTTGTTCAAATGGTTCATGGCCATTTATTTCTTCCACCTCTCTCTAAAAAGGGTATCCTTTTACCTCCCACCAGGGTTTCCAAATTTCTTCATATTTCTTTAAACAGCCTTGTCTGACATATACAGATTTTTCCTTCAGGATTGTCGGGTTCATGCCTCGCTCCCATTCTATACAGGTTGGGGGTGAGACTGACTGCCACCTTTGTGCTATCAATTTCCTTGCCTGGAATAAACACCTGAATATTGTAATCTGGGTGTGTCTGGGGTTACCCTCTCCCTCTACAAACCCCAGCACACAAAGCCTTACTTCCGGGTTTGGAACCTCCAGAACATGTGGATTACATCCCCCTTCATTTCCCCTGCATCTTTAACAACTTACGTCCAATCTAAGGCCGAACAGGAAGAGTCGTTGGGGAGTTTATTATGCTCTGTATAACAGGAACAGGTGTGACATCTTTTGGGAGGGGGAGAGTGAAACCAGGGGGCCCATTTCAAGGATTCTTCTCCATTGCTCTTCTGATATAGTTTCTAAGTCTTGTTCCTATCTCCTACTCGGTGGGGCCCCTATCCCTTCCGGGCTCCCCTTAAATACAGTGGGGACGGAAAGTATTCAGACCCCCTTACATTTTTCACTCTTTGTTATATTGCAGCCATTTGCTAAAATCATTTAAGTTAATTTTTTTCCTCATTAATGTACACACAGCACCCCATATTGACAGAAAAACACAGAATAGTTGACAGATTTATTAAAAAAGAAAAACTGAAATATCACACGGTCCTAAGTATTCAGACCCTTTGCTGTGACAGTCATATTTATTTAACTCAGGTGCTGTCCATTTCTTCTGATTATCCTTGAGATGGTTCCACGCCTTCATTTGAGTCCAGCTGTGTTTGATTATACTGATTGGACTTGATTAGGAAAGCCACACACCTGTCTATATAAGACCTTACAGCTCACAGTGCATGTCAGAGCAAATGAGAATCATGAGGTCAAAAAGGAACTGTCTGAAGAGCTCAGAAACAGAATTGTGGCAAGGCACAGATCTGGCCAAGGTTACGAAAAAATTTCTGCTGCACTTAAGGTTCCTAAGAGCACAGTGGCCTCCGTAGTCCTTAAATGGAAGACTTTTGGGACGACCAGAACCCTTCCTAGAGCTGTCTGTCCAGCCAAACTGAGCTGTCGGGGGAGAAGAGCCTTGGTGAGAGAGGTAAAGAAGAACCCAAAGATCAATGTGGCTTAGCTCCAGAGATGCAGTCGGGAGATGGGAGAAAGTTGTAGAAAGTCAACCATTACTGCAGCCCTCCACCAGTTGGGGCTTTATGGCAGAATGGCCCAACAGAAGCCTCTCCTCAGTGCAAGACACATGAAAGCCCGCATGGAGTTTGCTAAAAAAAAAAAAAAAAAAAAACACCCGAAGGACTCCAAGATGGTGAGAAATAAGATTATCAGGTCTGATGAGACCGAGATAGAACTTTTTGGCCTTAATTCTAAGCGGTATGTGTAGAGAAAACCAGGCACTGCTCATCACCTGTCCAATACAGTCCCAACAGTGAAGCATGGTGGTGGCAGCATCATGCTGTGGGGGTGTTTTTTAGCTGCAGGGACAGGATGACTGGTTGCAATCGAGGGAAAGATTAATGCAGCCAAGTACAGGGATATCCTGGACGAAAACCTTCTCCAGAGTGCTCAGGACCTCAGACTGGGCCGAAGGTTTACCTTCCAACAAGACAATGATCCTAAGCACACAGCTAAAATAACGAAGGAGTGGCTTCACAACAACTCCATGACTGTTCTTGAATGGCCCAGCCAGAGCCCTGACTTAAACCCAATTGAGCATCTATGGAGAGACCTAAAAATGGCTGTCCACCAACGTTTACCATCCAACCTGACAGAACTGGAGAGGATCTGCAAGGAGGAATGGCAGAGGATCCCCAAATCCAGGTGTGAAAAACTTGTTGCATCTTTCCCAAAAAGACTCATGGCTGTATTAGATCAAAAGGGTGCTTCTACTAAATACTGAGCAAAGGGTCTGAATACTTAGGATCATGGGATATTTCAGTTTTTCTTTTTTAATAAATCTGCAAAAATGTCAACAATTCTGTTTTTCTGTCAATATGGGGTGCTGTGTGTACATTAATGAGGAAAAAAATGAACTTAAATGATTTTAGCAAATGGCTGCAATATAACAAAGAGTGAAAAATGTAAGGGGGTCTGAATACTTTCCGTCCCCACTGTATATGCGAATATAAGCTTGAAATAAGGCCTTTTGGGGTGGTTGCATTAATTCCCTTCTAGAGCAAAGGTATCTTGCTCCATTTCAGCGCTCTCTTTCTCTCTCTCTCTCTCTAAACTGAGCCCCAGAGCATGCCTAATCTGTAGGTACCTAAAAAATGTTTTATTCGATATTGTATATTGTCCCCTCAGTTCCTGAAAGGATTTCAGAATGCCATCCTTGTATACCAACTTTATTCCACATCTTTCCCATTCCTTAATTGTCCCCTTCTTCTCAATTAAATTTCTGTTCTCCCATAAGGGAGTATACTCTGTTAGTCCCTTATACCCCAACAGTGTCTTGACTGTCTCCCAGGTTTTAACCATTAGATTTTATGTGGGAAGCCTAGAGGGGAAAGAACCCTCCTCCATAGCTTCCACCATTGATCCACGTGTGGTATTTTGTAGCAACATTTCCCTCCCTACATATCCAATCTATTACACCCTCCTATGTGCTTGAGTTGTGCCGCAAGGAAGTAACTCTGAGGGTGTGGGAGTGCAACCCCACTATCCTGTGTTTGTAGTTGTAGGGTACGCAGATGGATTCTTACCGGGCCACCTTTCCAGATTAATTCTCTGAAAACATCTAGCTTCAGAAACCATTTTTTATATACCCACACTGGGGAGTTATGCAATGCATACAGAAGCTGTGGCAACCATAGCATTTTGATCAAGTTACATCGTCCTGCTACTGACAATGGGAGGCGTTTACATATTTTAGTTTTCACCCCTAAATTTTTCCATTAGTGGGACAATGTTATTTATTGTTTAGGATCTCTTGTAATAGTAATTCAAGTACTTCATTTTGTTCACTACTTGAATTTGATCAACCTCCTCCGGCAAGGGACCGTCCAGGGGATCTATTGGTAACAATGCAGATTTTTCCCATTTTATAACAATTCCGGAAAATTGGCCAAAATTCTTTATTTCCATTGAACTCAGTAAGGAGGCCTGCATATCTCCTAGAAATAATAAAATGTCATCCGCGTATAGTGCCACTTTTTCTTCCGCTGTTCCACTTTAAAGTCCCATTACATTCGGGGAAAGCCACCGCCAGAGGCTCGGCTGCGAGAGCAAAGAGCAGGGGGGACATGGGGCACCCGTCTCGTCCCCCTCATCAGTCGAAATTTGTCAGAGTGTTCATTGTTCACTCTCACTTTTGACCCTGTATAGCATTTTTATCCATTTAATGAAACCTGGGCCAAACAAACTCGGTCAGGACCCTCCACAGATATCGCCACTCAAGGCTATCAAAAGCCTTAGCGACGTCCGAAGACAAAATAGCCCTCGATCCATCCCCATCAGCCGGGACCTGCAGGTTCAGATACACATGCCTTATATTTATGCTAGTAGATCTTCCCGGTATAAATCCTGACTGATCGGGGTGGACAAAATTTCTGGAAGACCCTAGTTAATCTGGTCGCCAAGACCTTCGCTAGGATTTTGACATCCGCGCTTAGTAGGGAGATGGGTCTATATGAGGATGTATTAAGTGGGCCCCTGCCTTCCTTATGTATCACGACTATGGTAGGTTCCACCATCGATGCAGGGAGCTCCCCCTTTATCGCTGACCAGTTTAAAACCCCCAACAGCTCGGGTAATAGCACCTTCCTGTAACGCCTGTAAGTCTCTTATCGGGAGACCGTCAGGGCCAGGAGACTTGACCTGCCATCTCCCTTGTAGCCCGCTGCAGTTCCTCTAATGTAGGTCCAGCTCGTCTATCAGTTTCAGAGAGGGTCGGAATCACCAAGCCCTTGAAAAAAAAAGCGTCCATTTTCTCCTGCTGGGAGCTATACAAATGCTCATAATATTCTTTGAACTTTTCTACGATTTCTGGAGTATATGAAGGTATCCTATCCTCCCCTATACTAATCGTGGGGACCATAGATGGTGGGGAGTTTGTCCTGACCAGGAGGGCCAGCATTCATCCCACCGTTTCCCCCTCCCCAAAAGGTTTTCTGCCTCTGAAAAAGTTGTTTATTCTCAGTCTTCCCGATCATTAATGTACTGTAAATCTGTTGTTCATCTAACCAGGACCTAAGGGTCTCAGAGGTTGAGTTATTCACATATTGTTCTTCCATGGTTACCACTCTCTCTCTGGCCACCCTTTCCCAATCCTTGGTCCGTAAAATTTTTTACACCTGCTGTATAAGTATTCCATGAAGGAAAGCCTTCAAGGTATCCCAGATCACTCCCACCGGGGCGGTTCCTCTATTTAAATGAGCAAACTCTCAAGGCTGTTAGCACCTTGTCTGGATCACCCGATAGTTCCATCCAAAAAGGGCTTATTTTCCACTTCACCGGGTCGTGGGCTCTCTCTCTCACCTCTAACGATACTGTCAGCGGGAGTGGTCCGAAAGACCTCTTGGCTTGTAACTCACATTTTTTTTATCACCTGTAGTGCCTCCTCATTCCCCAAAACCATATCAATTCTAGAAAGAGTGGAGTGTGTCCTGGAAAGACATGGAGTACTGTTGAACCGCCGGATTCCGCGTTCTCCATATGTCTATTGTTCCGGTCTCTATCAGGAAAAGGGACAATCAATTGTCAACTATAGCACTCGTCTGCGTCCAATGAGGAAACCTATACACCTTCCAGACCAAAATCATATTAAAAGTCACCCATAACAATCGGCACACCCGGTTTATCCAGAACTCCACCAACCTATACAAATCAAAAAAGTGTCAAAAGAACATATAAACTGGCCAACATAGGCGTAGGTTCTATTCTCTATTGTACAATAATAAAAAAAAATAAAAAAATAGCTTCCTAGTTTAGTCTTAATCTGACTGCAGGTGAACATCACCACAGACCTAATGAGGATACTTGCCCCCCTAGGAGTAGGAGGTGTGAAGTGAATTGTACTGGGTTCGAAATTCACCCCAGCCCAGTTGGAGTATAGAGACATGAGTAAGGTGCGTCTCCTGCAGGCAGAGTAATCCCACCCCATACGTTTTTACCAAGGAAAGAACTACTGTTCTTTTAACGGGATCTCCCAACCCCCGAATGTTCCAAGAACATATAGTTAATTATTTTCCTTGCATAGGATTAACCATTTAGTGTACAACAAATGCATATCATTCAAAATATCCACTCCCAATCGTGTGCTTTCCATATACTTTGTGTAATCTTTCTTATTAACCAATACCCCTTCTTCTCATTTTTCTCCTCTGTGATACTTTAGTGGCAATATTTTTCCTATTTAAGATATATTTATTCCTCACACATCCCCACATATGCCTTTCAGACCTTACCCACCATCTGTGCCTCGTTCCCATTTCACTCACCACCCTTTTGGGTCCCCTCTGGGGGCTTTCAAAGTGACCTTTCCATGTGCTCGAAACTATTATTTCCCTTGTGTATATCCTCCCCTCCATTAACTTTGGAGAAAGCCATTTACACATTATCCCTCTAACCTAAATGCAACCCCCTGCCCCGACTCCTTAAAGTGCAAAATAAATAAACAGCTATACCCCTGGATCATCCATGCGGTTATTATACCTCTAGTTCTTCTATAATTATTCCTTATGGGATGCCAACCACCCCTCCATGAAATCAAAAAACAGTCTCCCCATAGCTGTCACCAGCAATCTTGCTGGGTATAACAAGGCATAGGAGACTTTCAGATGTTGTAGTTTGCGTTTGATTTCCAGGAACTTGGCCCTCCGTCTCTCTAGTTCTGGTGAAAAATCTGGGTACATGGATACCCCAGTGCCTTCATAAAATAACTTTACCCATTTCCCTGGCCTTCTGCAATATGATTACTCTGTCTTTATAATAAATAATTTTAACCAGTAAAAAGTCTTGAATAACCCCCTTGCAGGGGAGGTCTAGAAAGTACCCTATGGGCTCTTTCCATTGCAAAAAAGGGTGAGAAAGTGTCCTTTCCAAAAAGAACTGAGCCATTTTTCGAGAAATAACACACGATTCGGGCCCACACAATCCTGACATTCTTCCTTCGCAGTCTGTTCTCCATGTCGTCCATTTCATTTGTTCTTTTGTTCTTATCTCCCGATTAAGGGGGTTCAGGTCATCCTCCATCAGGCTAACTCTTCCTTCTAGGGTGGGTGGTAGTTCTTTCACGCACTTTCTGTAAGTCATCCTGACAAAGGATAGTTCTTCCCGAATTGTTTTAAACTGATAATTCACCTAGAGAGGTCCTGCAGGAATTAATTGCTTGCAGGATTTTTTTAATGACAGTTCCCCTTCTATTGGGGGTTCAGCTCCAGGAGAGGATTCTAGATTATCTTGAGTATCCTGGATGTCCTCCTCTGCAGGTTTTACTCCTGTGTGAATTCCCTCTGGTGCCATCACCTGTCCTTGTCCTTGGCTTTTTCTCACCGCTCCAGCATGCGCCTTAGGCTGCACCTGTGGGTTCTGTTGCCCTCCCTTTGTAGAGGTCTGACTTGGATTATGAGCAAATCTCTCTAGTTTGGCTGCCGCCTGATTCCCTTTCATGCTTCGGTGTGGCTGGGTGCTAGAGCTGGCACTGTCCTGTTGCACAGGATCTTCCCCCCGCTTCCTCGTTATTGCTATGCGTTAGCGGAGGCTTGGGGGAGAGCAATACTTGCACCCAAAAAAAAGGAAAGTGGGAGAGTAAGGTCAGACACTTAATAAAGCCAATGAGCAACATCCCAGTAAACCAGGTAGGGTCCCCCTAGTTTCCCTTCAATCCGTGACCAGGCTATACAAGCTCTCCCCCTGCTCAGCTTCGACCATCCACGCAGCGCTGGGGTGTCTGGGATGTCAACTTAGGCGAGGCAATGCTCACTCCTCTGAGGGAAAAAAATATGCCTGCAACAATCCCTAAGATGGCCCTTTTTTTCCCCCCCTTCCACTGCAGGTAAATCAGTGTCCACTGAGTGTCTCTATAGGACAAACCAAGTCTCCCTCTAACAGTTATATTTACCGTAGCGTCTTAATGCAGGATCCACTCACGTTTTGCCGAAAAGGTCTCTTCCCTCACTTCTCTGCTGCAACTAAACAGTCTCTGTGGGCTCTCCCTCACTTAGCTGCAGGCTAAGAAAGCATGGACTGTCTGTGGTTGTCCGTGCTGCACGACAGGGAGTGGTGGCAGGAGTGTCATCCAAGGCACCAGCGGCTCTCCCTCCAATCTCAGAGTGGTGGTCAGGATCCCCTGGGTTGAGACAGCCAATTCACCGTGGGTAAATGCTGTCCTCGCATCACCGCTTCAGCGAGGCAGGATCTTTCCCGGAGTTGCGACGGGAGCTAGGTCGCTCACGTCCTCCCTCTAGCACATCCGGTCACGCCCCCAATGTTATATTTATAAGCATTTGTGGGATCTCTCTTTGCACATATCGCCTACAACCCCAAAAACTTAAAATATCAATTAGCCGTGATGAAATAACAGCTCTAGGTTTATACATATTAAATAGGAGTTCATTTATAGTCAAATTATTTTGCAAGAGTACACTGGGAACCCCTAAAGTGTAATTCCACGTTTGCAGCCAAATTGGGATAACACATACCTCATGTTCCCATTAGCATAGCAGAACTCAAATATTAAAAAGTTACTGGTTACATTTTACTTGCTTAAAAATCCTTGACCCCCCACCCAATTTGTTTCTTTCTCTCCCTTTCTGGGCCTCTTTGCAAGGTTGTCTATGGCCTATTTTACTCTGACTTTCCAAAAAGCTCAAATGGCTTCTGTTATATTCATGGTAACACTAATGGAACCCATTACAGATAAAAGTATACCAACTTCCTTGGCCCTCTTGGCCTCATAGGCCACTTGGAGGCATAACGAGTTACAATACACTATGTCAGAGGCGTAGCTTAAAGCTTGTGGGGCCCGATGCAAAGGTTGACCTGGGCCCCCACTACCACCCACCACGTGTGCAGATACACCCACCGTATGCCAAGATACTCAAAGTGGCTTAAGAGTTTTGAGTTCCTCCTTACATCAGAGGACAGGGGTCGCCCCGGGAGAATCAGAGGACAGGGGTCGCCCCGGGAGAATCAGAGGACAGGGGTCGCCCCGGGAGAATCAGAGGACAGGGGTCGCCCCGGGAGAATCAGAGGACAGGGGTCGCCCCGGGAGAATCAGAGGACAGGGGTCGCCCCGGGAGAATCAGAGGACAGGGGTCGCCCCGGGAGAATCAGAGGACAGGGGTCGCCCCGGGAGAATCAGAGGACAGGGGTCGCCCCGGGAGAATCAGAGGACAGGGGTCGCCCCGGGAGAATCAGAGGACAGGGGTCGCCCCGGGAGAATCAGAGGACAGGGGTCGCCCCGGGAGAATCAGAGGACAGGGGTCGCCCCGGGAGAATCAGAGGACAGGGGTCGCCCCGGGAGAATCAGAGGACAGGGGTCGCCCCGGGAGAATCAGAGGACAGGGGTCGCCCCGGGAGAATCAGAGGACAGGGGTCGCCCCGGGAGAATCAGAGGACAGAGCTCCTTTCCCATTCCAGCACTGTAAACAACTCCTCCCCCCACAATACACAAGGCTGAAATCACATTCCTTTACACACAGTCCATCAGCCTTCACAGGGTGTATCTGGCTTTTATGTTGCCGTTCTGAACTGTGAAATCCCTTGGTCGGAATGGCAGTGTAGTTGCAGTAGGCAGATACACCCTATGCAGATCATGGCTGACTGGCTGTGTTGTAAAGGAATGTGATTTCAGCCCTGCGGAGGAGGAGCAGTATAGAGTGCTGTACTGGGAAAGAAGCTCAGCAGCGGGGCATAGCATCCGGGGTGGAGGGGGTGGTCAGTGGGCACAACTTAGGTCGGGGGGGGGGCAAAGCGAAATCTGGAGCCTGCAGCCCCTCAGGAGGTGTTAAGGGATATGTTTTAGCAAATTCTGAAGGTTTCTCGGTCAATGTTGGTGGAAGGTCACCTCCCGGAGGTGCGTGTCTTTTGCCCAGTTGTCAGGGAAGTGGTATAAGCAGACATCCCCGGATGGGGGGGGGGGGGTTACAGAGAATCCCAGCTAGTGACTAGAAGACACTGAGCGCTGTCTTACGTCACCAGCGACATCGGTCCCATCGTGGCTACAGGACGGAACTCTCCTCCTTTTAACTCGGTTACCATTCCATGTTGCCAGCACACAGCACAGATACTTCCCCATCCTGGGCCGTTCTCACCCCGTGCTTCTCTCCATTCAGGAAATGGCTCACAGCTTCTCCCCAGTCAATGAGAACAGAGGGGTGTGGACTGTGGAAGGCAAAGTGTAAGCCCAGTACTGGAGCGTGGCTGTGGGGCATATCGGAGCTGGACTTTGTGGAGGATATGATAACATGACAGGGAGGCTGCAGGGGCCCCCTGGAGCTAGGGGCAGGGTTGTGATTGTGATCCCTGCAACCCCTTATGCTACGCCCATGCACAATGAAATTTACTAGATCCTGTGATGGTCCTTCAGTTTCATATTAGAAGTCATATTGCTCCTATCCAGAGTCTCCATTCTAGAAACCACGGTTGTACCGATGCAGATTTAAAGTGTTATCAAGTAAGCCTGTATTTCATTAAATACTACTGCTGTTTTTTTGTATTTTTTTACTGGCTATATATTTTCTAAAATGAAAAATAAAGAATTTACAATAAATTTTTTGTAATGTTTAGAAGGGGGTGGTGCAGTAATGTTTAACATAACTTACCCTGTCTTTACTGTGTTCGCATTTATTCATTATCAGCTGTAAACTAAATTTGAACTGTCCCAACAATGTGTTACAAAATTTAAAAAAAATTAAAAAAACTGTCTTCCTGCATTGTATGTTAAAGGGGTTGTAAAGGAAATAAAAAAAAAATAACAAACATGTTATACTTACCTCCACTGTGCAGCTCGTTTTGCACAGAGTGGCCCGAACCTGGTCTTCTGGAGTCCCTCGGCGGCTGTCTCAGCTCCTCCCCGCAAGAACTAACCAGCTTCATGTGAGCTCTCTCGCATGGTGTTTAGTTCTTGCGGGCGTGCTCCCATGATACAGCCGGTGGCTATAGCCGCTCACTGTATCACTCGGCCCCGCCCCCCGCATCATTGGATGTGATTGACAGGAGCGCGAGCCAATGGCTGCGCTGCTTTCAATCCATCCACTCTAGCCAATCAACGGCCAGGCTGAGCGGCGAAAAGGACATCGGGGGCGAGCGCAGCAGGTTTAGGGGCTCAGGTAAGTATGGGGGGGCCGGTATTGTCGGATGTTTTTTCCCCCTTTAACCACTTAACAACCGGCCCATAGCCGAATGACGGCTGCAGGGCGGCTGCTTAACTCTGGGAGGACGTACTAGGACGTCCTCCCGGAATTCGCCTCTCGCGCGCCCCCTGGGGCGCGCACCCGAGCACATCCGTGACCGCCAGGTCCAGAGGACCCGGCCCATCACGGATCCCGGTAAATGGCCGCTGATCGCGGCCGTTTACCATGTGATCGCGCCGTCAAATGACGGCGCGATCACATGTAAACAGACCGGCGTCATCCGATGACGCCGGTTCCTCTCCTCCCCTCCTGTGTACCGATCGGTACACTGTGGAGGAGAGGGAGATGGATGGATGGCTGCAGCGCTGTGGGCTGGATGTGTAGTGCCCACAGCGCTGCACAGAGACATCCAGCCATCCCTTCTGCTGTGCAATACTCCCACAATACTCCCACAATACTCTGCCATGCCCCGCAATACCCCGCCATACTCGACAGTACTCGGCCTCTGTATGTGGCCAGGCTGTGGAAGTCTCACACATGTGCTATCACCGTACTCAGGAGGAGTAGGAGAATCTATTTTGGGGTGTCATTTTTGCTATGTACATGCTATGTGTTAGAAATATTGTATAAATGGACAACTTTGTGTTAAAAAAAAAAAAAAAAAATGCGTTTTAACCACTTCCCGCCCGCCGGCCGTCATACAACATCCTTGACTTTGTGCGGGGATATCTGAATGATGCCTGCAACTACAGGCATCATTCAGATATCAGCTTTTTCAGCCGCCGATTACCTACACCATAAGAACGATCATAGCGGCTGTTCCACTGCTTGATCGTTCTTACGGGAGGCGAGAGGGGATGTCCCCCCCTCCCGCGCTTCTACCGACTCACAGCTACGATCGAAGCCAGGATCGTTTTTTTTTTTTTTAAATTTCAGGCTTCCCAGCCTAGAGGTGAGATGTGGGGTCTTATTGACCCCATATCTCACTGTAAAGAGGACCTGTCATGCCATATTCCTATTACAAGGATGTTTACATTCCTTGTAATAGGAATAAAAGTGGTCACATTTTTTTTTTTTTTTGGAAAAAAGCATCAAACTAAAATAAAGTAAAATGAACAATAAAAAAAAAAATAAAAATTTTAAAAGCACCCCTATCCCTGTGTGCTCGCATGCAGAAGCGAATGCATACGTAAGTCCCGCCCACAATGAAAACGGTGTTCAAACCACACATGTGAGGTATCGCTGCGATCGGTAGAGCGAGAGCAATAATTTTGGCCCTAGACCTCCTCTGTAACTCAAAACATGTAACCAGTAAAAAAATCTTAAAGCGTCGCCTATGGGGATTTTTGAGTAGCAAAGTTTGGCGCCATTCCACAAGCGTATGCAATTTTGAAGGGTGACATGTTGGGTATCTATTTACTCGGCGTAACTTCATCTTTCACATTATGCAAAAACATTGGGCTAACTTTACTGTTTTGGTTTTTGTAAAGCACAAAACAGTTTTTTTTTAAAAAAAAACGCGTTAAAAAAATTGCTGCGCAAATACCATGCGAGATAAAAAGTTGCAACGACCGCCATTGTATTCTCTAGGGTCTTTGCTAAAAAAACATATATAATGTTTTGGGGTTCTATGTAATTTTCTAGCTAATAAATGATGATTTTTACATGTAGGAGAGAAATGTCAGAATTGGCCTGGGTGCTCCAGAACGCCTGAAGGTGCTCCCCTGCATGTTGGGCCTCTGTAAGTGGCCACGCTGTGTAAAAGTCTCACACATGTGGTATCGCCGTACTCGGGAGTAATAGCAGAATGTGTTTTGGGGTGTAATTTGTGGTATGCATATGCGGTCTGTGAGAAATACCCTGCTAATATGACAATTTTGTGGAAAAAAAAAAAAGTAAAAAAAAAAAAAACCTTGATTTTGCAAAGAATTGTGGGAAAAAATTACAACTTCAAAAAACTCACCATGCATCTTTCTAAATACCTTGGAATGTCTTCTTTCCAAAAAGGGGTCATTTGGGGGGTATTTGTACTTTTCTGGCATGTTAGGGTCTCAAGAAATGAGATAGGCCGTCAGTACTTCAGGTGTGATCAATTTTCAGATATTCGCACCATAGCTTTTGGACTCTATAACTTTCAAAAAGACCAAATAATATCCACCGATTTGGGTTATTTTTACCAAAGATATGTAGCGGTATAAATTTTGGCCAAAATATATGAAGAAAAATTACTAATTTGCAAAATATTATAACAGAAATGAAGAAAAATGTATTTTTTTACAGATTTTTCGGTCTTTTTTCTTTTACGGCACAAAAAAATAAAGAACCCAGCAGTGATTAAATACCACCAAAAGAAAGCTCTATTTGTGTGAAAAAAAGGACAAAAATTTCATATAGATACAGTGTTGCATGACTGAGTAATTGTCATTCAAAATGTGAGAGCACCAAAAGCTGAAAATTGGTCTGGTTAGGAAGGGGGTTTAAGTGCCCAGTTGTCAAGTGGTTAATGAGGGATAGCCAAGTCTGGGCAAGGACTTTTTTTATGCTGTTTGAATGGGAACACTGTAAAAAGTAGATACGCTTATACCTCTGCCTAGTGTTGACTCAGGGTAGCAAACACATTGAGCAATGCATTACATTGTTTATCATCATCTCCACTGTATAAAAAAAGGAAGTATTCAGCATGACAACACTCAATGATGTTTCTCAATTTAGCACCAGTGTTCAAATCTGTTAAAAGGGAAACAATATAGGTTCCTTTAACCCTTCTCCATCAAGGCAAATTTTAATTTTTTTTTCTTTACACTATAAAATGCATTGAGTGTTTTTTGCGATACGGCACTGCATTATTTTAACTGACGATTGCGCAGCTGTGCGGCGTAAACAAAAAAGGACAAATCTAAAAAAAACAACCCAATAGTTAAAAGTAGTAGTTAAAATTACTTCATACCCAAGACATTAGATATCGTACAAAAGCAGAGAGGCTGTGGAATTAAAAAAGGTAGCTGTACATTTTTTATGGCACACAATTTTGTGCAAATTGCAAAAAAAAAAAAAAAAAAAAAAAGAAGAAGTGCACATCTGGGTTTATTGCATGGAAGAGAGATCCGGTGCTTTAGAAGCACCCACAGCACTGTGCTACAATATAGCCATGAGTCAAGCAGATTGATATTAGACCAAGCTGAGTGAGCTTGAATCACTGAAGTGTTTACAATTTTTATATGACTTACATTTTCTTTAAATTCATATTTTTTCCTATAGTATTTATTACAAAGATTTATTAGCCACTAGAAACCCTCAGTTGCTTACTGCAATTACTGCTCTTCCCTTAAAGGTAATCTGTCATGTAATAATAACAAGGGCTGCCATTGCTGAGCTTTACTTTGGAGAATCTTAGTTCCCTCGCTGGAATTCAGAGGTTCTCCCATAAGTGCCGTCTGTTGATCCGCAACAGGTATAGAGAGAAGGAATGTTGACATTCATTAATAGCATGCCTGTTTTGGGTCTTCAGTACCCAGTAAGTCAGAAGCAGCAAAATACTAAACAATCCCTACAAAACACATTTCGACCATGCATTCCTTATTCTGTTAAAGTCCTATGAAAGCATTCTGGACCTGCTAATTTTCTTATCTAAATGTGTGACCATAACAAATCCGGCATAACTGCTTTTTACATGTGACTGTATCTGCGGTTAAAATCAGACAGACATTCTGAACATACTGTCAGTGAACCCAAAAGAAGAATAGGCTGGTAGATACGAAAAAAAAAATGTGTGCGTGTGTGTGTGTATATGTATGTGTATATGTATGTGTATATGTATGTGTATATGTATGTGTATATATATATATATATATATATATATATATATATATATATATATATATATATATATATATATATATATATATATATATATATATATATATATATATATATATTTTATAAATACAAGTTTTGAACAATTCTTTTTACCTTTCCTAATTATTGTAAACAGTCCATCACCTTCCTTTCCCTATAGGAGCTAGTGGGATCCTTCTTTAGTGGCTCACAAGTGCTGGCATCACTAAGAAGAGTGGTCAGATTAGAATGGTAATCAGATGTATTAATGACCCCCAGTGCATCTCTCCATTTGTCTGCTGGCATGACAGTAATGCTTGGCACCTACTAACCACAACTTTCACACCTCCCATCCTGTTTTTGGACTAACATCTACACAGCTTAGAGAAGCTACAAAAAGGTCTTTAAAGCTGAGTTCCACCCAAAAGTGGAACTTCCGCTCATTTGTCTCCTCTCCTCCGGTGCCACAATTGGCACCTTTTGGGCGACTTTGTCTTTGACAAGTATCCTGTTCCAACTTTGGGGAGTCCGGGCCCTGCCCCGTGACATCACCGCAAGGCTCCCTCCTCCTCTCCCTGTCGCCGGGCCAGTAGGAGAGAGGAGCGGGGCCTTGGGCATGCGCAGTAGGGTTCCTGGCGTGAAGCCGTAAGGTGCCGACATCGCTGGACTATAGGACAGGCAAGTGTCCTATTGTTAAAAGCCAGCAGCTGCAGTATGTGTAGCTGCTGGCTTTTTATTTTTAGGGGCGGAACACCGATTTAACATTACAGAACAAGTCCAGTTGAAATGTGACTGCTATAAATAGATACACTTAGATGGCGAAGTCTTTGTTTCCTTTTGTTTTTACAGTGTATAGAGGAGATCCAATATCCTGAGAAGAAGTGCAGCAGCCATCACTATAGTGGACTTTTAATTTGTACCTCCTTTACTATATTGACTTTATGGCTTTTGTGTGGGGTTCTTTCCACCCTCTGCTTGCGCTATTGAGCCTTTTTTTATGTTTTACTGTTACATTATGGTACTGCCAAGGTACATAAGCTAGTTTTTCACATTTATGGAACATCGGGTTTACACACCACTTTAACGACTTTAACCACTTCCTACCCAAGGAATGTACCTGTACGTCCTTGGGTTTCAGTGTTTATACCGGTATGATGTCTGCACTTACAGGTATTTTTTTCAGCCAACGATTCAAAGTAATGCAGAAGTGAGCCGAGTGGCTAATTAGCCCCTCGATCACTTCTGCAGGTGGTGGAGGGGGGTCCGGTCCCATCGCTGAGGCCGGGAGCGATATGGCTGCCCTGTACAGAGAGAAACTGACGTTGTTCCCCTTGCTCTGTAACCCTGTAAACCAGGAGCAAATAGTTTGTCACTTCCGGTTCCGACCCTTTACCTGGCCACGAAAGCAGTCAGAGGACTACAACCCCTAGAGGTTTAACCCATTATGTTTTATACCTCAGGCTGACAGTGTAAACAGATTCTTGAATTGGGTGGGCTATTTTTTTAGGCCTATTTTACTACCCTATCTGTGTTAAATTGGATGAGCCTAGCCCCCCCCCTTCTTTCTCTGCATTATTGTAATTTTTAGGGATCATACTTCCCTTCTGGACCCTGGCTCTCCATATCCAGATACACCCTTCTCTCCAACTCATATTTTAATGTGTTTACAGGGGCGATCCTGTAGTGTGATTTGTGTTCGATCCCCGTGTTGACTAAACTACATGTGATTTCTGAAACACTAGCACCTGTTTGGGAATCTAAATACATATAATTTACATTCCAGTATGGCTTATCTCTTGGATGAAGGAATCGACCTTGAGATACAATCAGCATTTTCCTGTGATTCATCTACCACCTATACTGGTGATGATTGCTTGAAAAAATTATTAAAGAACCACAAAAAATTGACTATTAAATTCCTTAATAGGAAGTGGGACATTTCATCACTAAAATCACATATCGAGCATAAAATCATCCCTAGGGGCCTGAGGGAAAAAGTCACTCCGGCTGGCCACCTACATACACGATTCCTTGAGCTATGGAAACAAGGTTGCCTGGAACGTGGTCTTGCTATTTTACATAGGAATGTAATTGGAGAACAGATACAACTCGAGGAAATTAAGAAAGAAATAGATAACAGTGTACAGTTATTGGAACCATATAAGTCAGACCCGGCGTTTATTAAAAGTAATGACCTTCTCAAGAAAGAAGTGGAAAGAACACAGAAAACCCTAAAGTCTACTAAAGAGGACAAATTTAAACAGAACCTACTAGACTGGGAAAGTGGGGATATATTTGACCCTACTATCCCCAGAGGGAGAAGTAGGTCCCGTAGAGGAAGTAGGAGAAATAAATCAAATAATGGCCGCTCTAGACAATCATCAACTGATAGTGAAGCTGGATATCAGGAAAAAGCAGTTGCTTTTTTTTTAGAACAGGAGGGGGACAGTATAGACGATCGGGTCTCCAGAAAAGGCAAACCAAAAACTACACCTATCGGCAGACTACTTCCCCAAATCAATGTGGGAGGCCAAGGAAGAGAAAAAGATACAAAAGGAAATCAAAGGGAACTCAGATCAGGGTCAAGGAGAGTCTAGTAGACACAACAGATAATCCCGATATTCATACTAGTGATAGGTCATGTTTTGATATGAAGGTGGTCAATTTAACTGACTTCCCACTTAACCAGCATCACATATTGTTACAGAAGGGGTTGTCTTTTTCACCTACGGCCACGATGAGTGATTTTGAAGTATTCAAAGATGTTAGCCTATTTTTGCGGAAAGTAATTTTTAGATATTGGCATTCGGAACAAAAAAAAACAAGATATAGAAACGGATGAACAATCTAAAGAAGAGCGTGAATCTCTTGAAGCATTAATAGCTGAAACCCTTAGTTCATCACCAATGTGTCCTCGTCCTTCTAAATTATCCATCAAGTCACTCAAAATGCCCCCTCTATCCAAGCATAAACGGATCCATCTATTCTTGGAACAGCTCAAAAATGACCTGTCCAAGATAGATTGGAAATATAAAGGGTTTGACAATCTCACTAAAGCAGAGAGGAAGGCTCTTAAGGAGCTACAGGAGGCCAACGATCTCAACATTAAGGGGAGTGATAAAGGGGGTAACACGGTTTTGCTTTCACAGAGCTTGTACGAGGGAGAAACTATGCATCTCCTTCAAGACGAAACTACATACCAGAGGCTTCCCCCTAAACCCCTTTCCTAAAATCGTGGCCAGTCTTAATTTCAAACTTAACATGACCCTAGAGGAACATCTCATCACACCTAAGGAATGTAAATATCTCAGTGTCCACGAGTTCAACACCCCCACTTTTTATACCATTCCTAAGCTCCACAAATCAATTACCAACCCCCTGTGGAAGGCCGATTGTGTCAGCCATCAAGGGTCCCCTGGAGAGGGTTGGAAAATTTGTGGATGCCCTCATTAAAGAGTTGGTGTGTGAACTCCCTTCCTATGTACAGGACACACATGATGTGCTCAAGAAACTGGATAGGGTCTTATTGCCACCAGGAGCTATCCTAGTTGGAATCGATGTAGAATCCCTTTATACATCGATTCCACACAACTGGGGTCTAAAAGCGGTACACCACTTCCTGGACCATAAATTCCCTCTGCTAGCTACACAAAATGAATTTATCGTGGACCTACTGCAATTCATGCTGGAACACAATTGCTTTCAATTTCTAGGAAAGTATTATCGGCAGATCAGGGGTACCTCGATGGGTGCCCCTTGGGCCTCTTCATATGCATGTCCGCATTTGGGGCTGTGGGAGATGGAATGTGTACATTCCTCGTCGATGTACCTTGGCCACTGTCTCTTGTGGCTAAGGTACATCGATGATGTGATCATGGTCTGGGGGGTTCATCCCTAGACCTGGTTTCCTTCATTGAGGAGCTAAACAATAATGACAGGAACATCAGGTTAACCCAGTGTTTCTCAACTCCAGTCCTCAAGGCGCCCCAACAGGTCAGGTTTTCAGGCTTCCCATTATATTGCACAGGTGATTTGATCAGTTTCACTGCCTTAGTAATTACCACAGACATTTCATCTGAGGGAAATCCTGAAAACATGACCTGTTGGGGCGCCTTGAGGACTGGAGTTGAGAAACACTGGGTTAACCTATTCCTTTGATGCTGCCATTTTGCCTTTTCTGGACCTATCTTTATTAAGGAGGGTAAACTCCACACAAAAACATTTAGAAAAGAAACGGCAGCAAACACTTGATTGTTGGCTTCCAGCCACCATCCCAGATCTCTTCCAGGGAATTCCAGTAGGCCAGTTTCTCCGCGCTAGGAGAAACTGTTCAGAAGAATCGGACTTTAAAACTGAGGCACATGAACTGTATGGGAGATTCCGTGACCGTGGCTACTCTCATGCCAGTATCAGGAAAGCCAAAAGAAGTGCTCTTCAAACATATAGGTCGTCTCTGCTTACTAATGCCCCAAGGGGGAAAGAAAAAATCTCCAATCATGCCCCCATAAGGATTATTACTAAATTCGGGGCACAGTGGGAACAGACTAGAAATGTACTGAGACGTCACTGGCATATTCTAGTCGAGGCACCTATACTTGGTGACATTGTTGGTGACCGGCCCCTCCTTACAGCAAGAAGAGCCACTAACCTAAGGGACAGACTGGTTCACTCGGAATATCGTAGACCTGAGAGGCGGGGATTGGCTTACTAGCCTCCCTCCTCTTAAGGGTATGTATCCCTGTGGCAGATGCCATATCTGCAGATTTGTGGATAAAACGGACATGTTCACCAGTTCTGATGGAAGCAAACAGTTTAAAATTAATAACTTTATAAACTGCTCTACAACATGCATGATATACATGCTCACTTGTCCCTGCGGATTGATTTATGTGGGTAAAACCAAAAGACAGCTGAAAATCAGGATTGGTGAACATGTTCTGAGTATCATCAACAAAGATGATGATCCGCCACTCTCTCCCATCATCTGGCGTGAATAACCTGCTTTACTTGGTTTTCTATACAGCCCCATGAGTTTGGAAGCCTGTGTGCATTGGATTTTACCAGCTCCTATGATTTCCGGTTGGAATTTTTTCAAGCTGATACTCCAGTTTCGGCTACTGATGTAGTCTGCAAGACAGTGGATCATTGCTACGGAGACTAGACTTTCATGGACAAGGACTCTACAACACAAGACGTCAAACGGTGAGCTGTATCCTGCCCCAAGTACCTGAAGGGGAACTGCATAAACAGTATATCGTTTGCTTTCCTTGTGTCAAGCTATTTCCATGTCTTTGTGTCAGCTATCTCCGATCCTTACCAATATCAGTCTCATGATATACACAATGCAGGCTTAGCACCACGATATTACCAGCTTATATATCCAAGGGACTTCCCACATATCTCAAGAAGCACAAGCACTTTCCTACATTCCCATGGGAATACTTAACTGAACATTCCAATAATATCTTTTTAAGGAGGAAACACATTTTTTCTAAACCTCCATTTGCCAATTTTTTCCATGACCGAATTAATTTATTCCCGTATCTGACACTAGGTCATATTCATGTTGGATTGTGTGTGAGACGGGTATGAATTGTTTGAATCGGGTGTGGTGGCCACCTGTGTCCCATTAAGACGTTAGGTCTTATTTTTAATTATGTGTTGGAGATGGGTGTAGTTTTCTATTTTCTATTATCATTTCTTATTTATATGAATAATCAATAAAGATATTTAACTTACACCGGACTGTCCTCTCTGATGAATAACTTTTGGGTTCTTCCCGTTTTTTTGCACGATCGGACCGATCTGCCTGATTGGCTGCATGGGGGGCCGGAGGAGAGATTTGGGGTCTAAGACCCCAAATCTCTTCATAAAGAGGACCCCTCATGACCTATGCTGTCACAAGAGATGTTGTTCATCCCTTGTAATAGCAGTAAAGTTAGTACAAAAAAAAAAATAAATGATGCAAGTTTAGGAGATATTTACAGTACCTTATTATAGGCTTACCTATAGGTACAAACAAACTAGGGGAGTTTACTTCCTCTTTATTGGTAAAAATGAAAAATATTTTTATTAAAATATGCCATTCTAGTATGTGACATAAGAATTTATTTGTGCAGACTTGAAAAGTTGCTTGCAGTTTGGTCTCAAAGGCACTAAAATGACTATCCCAATATATATGGTTACAAATGTTTAATTTCTTAAACATGCACTTTCATAAGAAAAGGATATCTGTTATTCAATTACCTGTGTGTGTATTTCTTCATTTACTGAGCGCTTCGTTTCTTGTTTCTTCTTCACAGCTAAAAGTTCCACCAGTGGACGAATGGTCATTCCCTTTCAGTGACAGAAGTTTGCAAAAAGGGTTAATGCTCAGTTTAAAGCATGGTCATTCAGCAACCATAAGTCCTATCAGATGTAGAAGTAAAGCATGTGCAGTGTTTACTTGCCCTGTACTGTAGTTGTTCCACATCTGCCTATAGCTATGCTCACACCCCTTTTATTATCCTTCCAAAATCACTGGGTTACAGTCAACTTTTAGGAACAATTCAGTCTCTTCAATTTGGGTTATCCTGAAAGTCAAACATAGCTCAAAGTGCTAACGTGCAGCCACTGATGAAAGAGAAGTACTATCTGCTTTAAATATGCTGTGAATCTCAGAAAGTGGTTTTGCTCATATGATCCTGTGGTTGGATAGCAGCAGTTTAGGGTCACGTTCCTCAAACAGTGCAGGGTGTGGACTGCATTATTATTCTTTATAAGTTTATATGATACATTTCCTAATTTGTGGCAGTTATGTTCTGGGAGTCCTGAGTAGGCTGTGGGAAGGGGGCATAATTTATGCATACATACTGTAGCTGTACAAATATATACACCACATTCATACCACAATATCCTCAAACTTAGATACTGAGACAAGGATGCAACTTCAGGTAACTGCATAGTCTCATAACAAAAAGTACTGGATATCTTGGTGTACAGTGTAATTTCCTTTATTTTCAGTACACATACTCAGAAGCCTTTAGACTACTACAACTAATGAACTGCATCTCATCAACACTGGTAGGCAAGTTTATCTTTTGTCAGCTGTCCAGTTCTTTATAGTGAGGTTTGTCCAACACAACAAGGTTTCTACTATATACTGTACATTCCCTTGTTCATAGTTTTTACATAGTTATAACAGGACAATTTCATGTGTTCATTTTCAAAACACAAAATTAAAAAAGTAGTTCACACGGGCAGAAAAAACTCCACTGCAGTTACACCCGCAAGGAAGGAAGGAAGGAAGGAAGGAAAGAAGGAAAGAAGGAAAGAAGGAAAGAAGGAAAGAAGGAAAGAAGGAAAGAAGGAAAGAAAGAAAAATACACACCTAAAGTACATGTGTTTATGCGAATTTATACATGTATAATCTGCAGTTGTGTTCTACTTCTACTTGTGAGCGACTAAAAGCAGCACACGTTGTTGTAAAAGATGCGGCTGTGTATGGGCTCATCAATTACTATAATGCTGCGTTTAGATGCATACAAAACCATCTGCTGCACGCATCTAAAAACGCAGTGTTTTTTTCTGCCAATGTGAATGGGCTCTGTGTGTTTGGGCTCACTGATTACTATAGTCCTGCATTTAGATGCATACAAAACTATCTGCTGTACGCATCTAAAAACACATTATTTTCGGCCGGTGTGAATGAGCCCAAAATTTGCTAAACTCTTGTTTGTGCATGTTTAGAACTTCCCCAAAAGCATTAATTTCCAACTCATACAAGTGACATGGCTAGACAAATGTGCTATCATTGTCAAACAATATGTTGCAGCCCCTTTACACACTGGACTATTTATTAAAATTAAAAAAAAAAACTAATGTAACAGTATAACAGTTGTACCTGCCCCAAAAAGTTCCTTTCCTCACCTGCACAAACACCGTGAAGAATATTACTGTAATTATTGCAGTGAGGAACATATTTCTGTTAGGACTATGTAATAAGTATCCCAAGGAGAAAGCAATGGCTCCACGCAAGCCACCATATGCAATAATGAACTGGTCTTTGGGTGTCAACTTCACTATGCGGAATTTGTTGATAAACCAAGTTAAGCCAAGAACACCTAGGAAAGAGACAGAAAATGTAACACTTGACACTTATAAGTAACACAAACATTTTTTCTATGTATCGTAATTATTAGTGTTAAGGACATTTGTCAGGAAATGTAATAAAAATACACTACAGGTAAAACTGTTAACATGAAAGGATTGGGCAGGGGGGAGCATTTAGGCTACTTTAACACAGAGGCAATTTACATGCGTTTTTGTGCTTAAAATAGCGCCTGAAAAGCGCCTGTAAACTGCCTCTTCTGCAGCCCCAGAGTGAAAGCCAGAGTGCTTGCAGGACAGAGAAAAAAAAATCTTGCAAGCAGCATTTTTGGGGCGGTGCAGGAGCGGTGTATACACCGCCCCTGCCATTGAAATCAATGGGCAGTGCTGCCAAAAACGCCTGCAAAGCGCTTTGGCAGCAGCCCTTTTTGGGTGCTTTTAACCCTTTCCTCAGCCTCTAACGGGGGTTAAAATCGCCCCCGCTAACGGACGAAAAGCACCGCTTTACCACTTACGCCCCCGCGCCCCAAGTGTGAAAGTAGCCTTATGAATGCATATTTACTTCTATTTTCAGTCTTCTGGATCCTGGAACACATAACGCCCCCATCTGCTTTGGGTTTAAAGCACACCTGCTAGCTACCACCACAAATATATAAGATCAATAATATGTCCTTAAAGGGCATGTTCACCTTTACAGAAAAAACTGTAAGGTGAACTTAAACAGGGCGCCCTCTTCACCCCACCCCAGTCCCGTTGAGCCGGAGCGCGGCGTTCACCCGCACTGACACATCGGGTCGCCGCCTCACTGTTCGGGGCTTAGAAATCCCCCGGCAGCTTAATCTCCAAAGCTTACCTCATCAGGAGGTACGTTTAGGAGCATTCTAATTGGTCAGGCTCCTCACATTGGCGGCGCCGACCAAATTAGAAACCCGCGTAGGCTGTCCTGTCACCGCAGGCGAAGAGAAAGCTGCAGGGATTTCAAATCCCCAGACCGGTACAGCTGCGATATGAGCTGTCAGTGCTGGAATCGCTGGACTGCAGGTTAGCAGGACTGAGGGGGATGGGGAGGGGGTCCAGTGCAAGTTCACCTTACAGGTTTTCTGTAAAAGGTGAACTTACACTTTAAGAGGGAAATAATCCCTTGAAGTGGTTGTAAAGGTTTTTTTTAACCTTCATGCATTCTATGCATGAAGGTAAAAAAACTGTGTGCCGCTCCCCCTACACACAATACTCACCGGAGCCCTTTCTAGATCCAGCGATGTGCACGGGAGCCTTGGTTTTCTCAGGTGTTTCTCTCCTCATTGGCCGAGACACAGCAGCGAGAGCCATTGGCTCCCACTGCTGTCAGTCATAGCCAGTGATCCAATGGAGGGAGAACAGGGGGTGGAGCTGAGCCACAGCTCTATGCATCTTAGGGATGCATAGAGTGGGGCTCAGGAGAAAGCATGCACTAGTGCCCCCATAGCAAGTGGCTTGCTATTGGGGGCCCTGGTCAAGTGGGAGGAGTTGGCGGAGGACCCAAGAAGAGGATCGGGGTTTCTCTGTGAAGAACTATTACATAGAGCAGGTAAGTATGTTTGTAATAAAAAATAAACCACCACACACACTGTCTAGGGAGTGACAGCATTGCCACAGTCAGTTCAGTCCATGTGTTGATTTCTATTGTTTTTTTTTCTGTACTTGCAGAAATTGTACTTAGCCTTTAAAAGAAAACTAATGCAGCCATCTCATCCAAGGGCTTGTAAACTGCAGTATATTACATTTTTGGGGATCAGCTACACCTTGAGGTCAAAAGAAAATAAATCCACATTGACCCGTGTGTACATGTTCACATGCACTGTATACTTGCTGTGTCCAGACTGTTACCAAGGTCAATATAAAGGAAGAGAAGCCAAACACATTGACAGACGTTATTTCTGACATTTACCATGACCCCATGACAAAGCAGGGTCATACAAACACAGCTGCTATTCAAAATCCGTCTCCATCTACACCTTATAGTTAATAGGCCAAGGCCAAGATGAAATGGCACTTTAAAGCCATCTATATAAAAAAAAAAAAAAATGTTGTTAAAAGCCCCAAACCACTCAGGTTATGAAGTTATGAAGACACAAAATAGCCCAAATAAGGGGATTAAGGTATTCTAGAAAAAAAATGAATACACAATGGTAGTGGTGTCCAGAAAAAAAGTATTTAAAAACACACAGATTTATAGGTGTATTCACTCTTTTGATTTGCTAAAATCACATATTTAATAAGCATTGTTATACCGTGAAAGTAGGTTACTAGTTACACTATTCAGATAATGGTAAACTAAAATGCCCCAACTGTCACATGTAAATCTAGCTACACTTCACATGTTCATGCTAAATACAGTCTGAATTAAATTTAAAGCAATACCCAACACGCGTGCTATCAGACAGAAGATAAGGGTGCAGATGACATAAGTCCAATTCCAAGAATGAGGTCCAGCCACGGTGGAAACTCCAAGAAAGATGAAAATTAAAGTCTCACTGACACTGCTCCACATTTTCAGAAAATATTTGATGGTAGTATGGGACTTGTGGGAAATATTAGCCTCCACATAAGGTCGCATTACAACTCCTGAAGCAATAAGCCTGAAAGAAAAAAAAAAATTTAAATAAGTTTTCAATCTGCAAAACATTTTATTTTTACAAACCAGAGCAATAAAGCAACAAGACAAGCCAGCATGGTGTCAGCATGCCAAACAGAAGGCAAGAGCATGGTGATACCCACCAAAAACAGGTAGTTTGGAACAAATACTATAAAACATAACATATGGTAAAAGTAACTTACGCCATAATTCCTGAGAGATGGAAGAGCTCTGCAGACATATATGCCATATAACTATAGAGGAAAACAAACAAGGGCTCAATGACACGGATGTGGGAGGTGAAGCGGGAAGTGAAGGCTGCGATAATCCCATATACCACTCCAACAAATATCCCTCCCAGGGCAACAACAAAGAAACTCAGGAACCCCAGAGCTATATCACGGAATTCGACTTGATCCAAAGCAGAATACTCTTCAAAAAGGTGATATAAAACCTAGAGAAAGAGATACACATCAACCAATAGGAAAAGAACAAACAAATGAGTGGACATATGGGAATAAATAGGTTTTGGATTGGAAAGATTCAAAATAACATGGGTGACAGGGAAAAGTGTTACTTACATGGCAAAACGTTGAGTAGGTTATTTATTTTTACCCTTTGCCTACACAGAGCCCAGTGTTTTCTAGCATTGTAACTAAAGTTGGTCATAGGTGGGTCAGTTTTTTGTTCAACGAAAAATAAAAATTGTCCGAATCGACGTGCATTTGAGGTGGATGGAGGAATTCTCCCTGCTGTGGCGTTGTACTCCGACAACATCAGAATACACAGATAAGCAATGCAGTATAGAGCCTGCAGCGCTCAGCAAGAGGACATTTTCCAGCAGGATGGTTGTACAGAAGATCAACTTCTGTACAACTACAGTGTCGAAATTTGGGCTGTCTCTGCTGCACTTCGATCCACCTATGGGCAACTTAAGGCAACCGAGTCTGGTAGACACTTTTTTAATTTTATTCGTTCAACCCAGTGGGAGTTTGAGAGGAGTGCTTTGTACTAACTATGCAACGTTAGTACCGTGATTTCTCCGCTGAGCTATTGTGTGCTGACAGGGGGATGGCCCCCCGCCAGAACACGGATGCTGGTTTTCCAGCATGCCTGTTAGGCAGGCTTCTGTCTTACCACCTGGTGTACACAAGGGCCGAAGATTGGACGTTTTTTGTTGAACCGGCCGATATTCAGCCCATGTGTACCAGGCTTTAGGTACAGTGGAAAAATGAGTTTTAGGAGGAGGGTTTAGCAAACAAAAAAAAACAAAAAACTTTGGCAATGACGCCTCCTACTCTACTTCCACCCCAATTAAACTTCCTTTCCTCATGTATTTAAAATTCAGTTCAATACAATAGTTTAAATGCAAGATGCTGCTCATTTACAAAATGTGCAATATAATCATTTAGAAGCTCTTCTACAGAAATCTTACAGTGGACTTCTACCCAACAATATAAAATGTATAATTATTCTTACCTGCATATTCTTGACACAACTGTACAATGTAGGTATTCCTTAATTTTGGTGAGCTCCCCCACCCCCCCACCCCCCAATTTCCTGGTGCATTTCCAGGATAGGAAGCCTAAGAAAATCACCTAGAAATATTCCCTATTCTATCCAAAAAAAAATAAGTCTGGGTGTTACATCCACTTTGTGCTAGTTCACACCAGATGCAGTTCCGTGTGCTTTTTTTCCGCACTAAAAATGCATGCACAGTGTTTTCAATGTATTCCAATGCATACATACACTGAAAAAACTGTGCATGCATTTTTAGTGCAGAAAAAAAGCACACGGAACTGCATCTGGTGTGAACAGGCCCTAAAAGGAAGGTCTGCCCTCATTTTTGCAGAAAGGAAAGAGAAAGTCTCACTGCTAAAGCTAGCTAGTTTGTTAATCAAAAGATAGAAAAGCACAGCTAATTTAAAGTATAACTAAAAGGCCAAACTTTTTTTGGATAGAGTGGAGAGGGATTAGAAGATCTGCCAGGTCTTTATTGCTGTCTGTGCCCCCATTAAGGAGATTCTCTGTGTCCGGTTTACCATTATCATTGAAAGTAAAAGAAAAATCCCAAATTTTAGGTTGTCCCCAGAAAAATTATAGAGGGGAAATCTTCCCAAGGGTACAATCGTTCTGGTGATCTGGGGGTCCCCAATAGATTCCTTTAATTTGCAGGGATTTTCTCTCACTTCCTGTTTTGGCTAGGGGAAAGGAAGTGAAGTGAAATCTCCCCATTGGCCGTCCCTTACTCTATTCAAAATGAAAAACAAAAAAAAAAAAAAAAAAAAATTGCCTTTAGTTCTACTAGAATAGCATATGGAAATATGACTACGGAACTTGGTTACATTGAACAGCTACCAATGTTGTATGTTCTTGCAAATACCTTTAAGCAAGCTATTCTTAAAAAGAGGAGGGTTCCTCTACTCCAGAAAAAAATAAAAACGTAAGCAGCTACAAATACTGTAGCTGCTGACTTTTAATACAAAGGATACTTACCTGTCCAGGGATCCAGCGATGTCCTCCCACGAACCTTAAATCGACATTGGGTGCAGGCAGTAACGGAAACAATGTGAAGCCTTTTGGCTTCACAGCCTGTTTCCTACTGCGCATGCACAAGTTGTGCTGCGCTTTGTGAATGTCCCAGGACCTGTGATGTGTCCCAGAAGACTGTGGAGAAAGGGGGGGGGGGGGCGAACATCGGGGGAAGGGGAGCGGGTACCTGTCAAAACCATGTACCCCCCCACAAAAAAGTGCCAAATGTGGCAGTAGAGGGGATGAGGTGCAAACAAGGGGAACTTGGTTTTAAATTACCCACACCACCTTAAAAAGATAGGTCAGTTCACCTTCTTTGTTGGTTTGACATAAATCATCGTAATATCACTTTTAGTTATATATATATTTTTATTACACACACATATACATACATACATACATACATACATACATACATATACATATATATATTTATTGTGACGGACCTGGCCGGGACAGAGGCTGTTGGAGAGGACTGGGTGCGGGCCTGTTGCCTTTTGATTATGGGCCCTAGCATTTGGGGGAATGGTACTCTCTGTGAGCTGTATGCCTGGGGACCCTGGGGTTGGTGTTACTTTGGATTCAGCTCCATGTCCCCCCAAAAACACACAGACTCTGGGAACCCTTTATATGCCATATTAGAATGGTGACTGATTTATACCGTTGGGACTCGTACTGTTAAATGCTAATGTCATCAATTCTGCTATAATGTGTTTATTGTAAATAAGTCTAGTGTGGCTCTAAGAGTCTTTTCACCCATTGTTGTTTGTGTTAATTAACTGTGTGAAGCTCGGTGACCACAAGTCTGGGCGAAAGGTCATGTCTCAGTCACCTAGGCTGTATAAAGGATTAGATAATTAGCTCATGTTAATTAAGTTACAGTTGTATTGTTAGAGGAGGTTCCAACGGCATATAAAGTCTTGTAACTTCGATTCATGATAAACAGTCCATGTTAGCAGTGAAGCAAGTGTCGCCTTGTTTTCTGCTCAGAGAGGTTGGAATACCTGATATCTGTGTACAGACTGGCAGGAAGTGGTATATGATGGAAGCACTCAAGCGGAGTGTGGGACGTTCCGTGACATGCTAGGGCCCATAATCAAAAGGCAACAGGCCCGCACCCAGTCCTCTCCAACAGCCTCTGTCCCGGCCAGGTCCGTCACAATATAATAAATATATATATATATATATATATATATATATATATATATATATATATATATATATATATATATATATATATATATATATATATATATATATATATATATATATATATATATTTTTTTTTTTTTTATTTTTTTTTTTTTTTTTTTATTACACACACAGTGGATACGGAAAGTATTCAGACCCCCTTAAATTTTTCACTCTTTGTTATATTGCAGCCATTTGCTAAAATCATTTAAGTTCATTTTTTTTCCTCATTAATGTACACACAGCACCCCATATTGAAAGAAAAACACAGAATTGTTGGCATTTTTGCAGATTTATTAAAATAGAAAAACTGAAATATCACATGGTCCTAAGTATTCAGACCCTTTGCTCAGTATTTAGTAGAAGCACCCTTTTGATCTAATACAGCCATGAGTCTTTTTGTGAAAGATGCAACACGTTTTTCACACCTGGATTTGGGGATCCTCTGCCATTCCTCCTTGCAGATCCTCTCCAGTTCTGTCAGGTTGGATGGTAAGCGCTGGTGAACAGCCATCTTTAGGTCTCTCCAGAGATGCTCAATTGGGTTTAAGTCAGGGCTCTGGCTGGGCCATTCAAGAACAGTTACGGAGTTGTTGTGAAGCCACTCCTTCGTTATTTTAGCTGTGTGCTTAGGGTCATTGTCTTGTTGGAAGACAAACCTTCGGCCCAGTGTGAAGTCCTGAGCACTCTGGAGAAGGTTTTCGTCCAGGATATCCCTGTACATGGCTGCATTCATCTTTCCCTCGATTGCAACCAGTTGTCCTGTCCATGCAGCTGAAAAATACCCCCACAGCATGATGCTGCTGCCACCACACTGTTGGGACTGTATTGGACAGGTGATGAGCAGTGCCTGGTTTTCTCCACACATACCGCTTACAATTAAGGCCAAAAAGTTCTCTCTTGGTCTCATCAGACCAGAAAATCTTATTTCTCACCATCTTGGAGTCCTTCGGGTGTTTTTTTTTTTTTTTTAGCAAACTCCATGTGGGCTTTCATGTGTCCTGCACTGAGGAGAGGCTTCCGTCGGGCCACTCTGCCATAAGGCCCCGACTGGTGGAGGGCTGCAGTGATGGTTGACTTTCTACAACTTTCTCCCATCTCCCGACTGCATCTCTGCAGCTCAGCCACAGTGATCTTTGTGTTCTTCTTTACCTCTCTCGCCAAGGCTCTTCTCCCCCGATAGCTCAGTTTGGCCAGACGGCCAGCTCTAGGCCGTCTGGTCGTCCCAAACGTCTTCCATTTAAGGATTATGGAGGCCACTGTGCTCTTAGGAACCGTAAGTGCAGCAGAAATTTTTTTGTAACCTTGGCCAGATCTGTGCCTTGCCACAATTCTGTCTCTGAGCTCTTCAGGCAGTTCCTTTGACCTCATGATTCTCATTTGCTCTAACATGCACTGTGAGCTGTAAGATCTTATATAGACAGGTGTGTGGCTTTCCTAATCAAGTCCAAAAGAGTATAATCAAACACAGCTGGACTCAAATGAAGTTGTAGAATCATCTCAAGGATGATCAGAAGAAATGGACAGCACCTGAGTTAAACATATGAGTGTCACAGCAAAGGGTCTGAATACTTAGGACCATGTAATATTTCAGTTTTGTTTTTTTTTAATAAATCTGCAAAAATGTCAACAATTCTGTGTTTTCCTGTCAATATGGGGTGCTGTGTGTACATTAATAAGGAAAAAAAAAATGAACTTAAATGATTTTCGCAAATCGCTGTAATATAACAGTGAAAAATTTAAGGGGGTCCGAATACTTTCCGTCCCCAGTGTGTGTGTGTACAAAATGTATTTATGTTGTATTACTACATTATACCTGCTACAAGCAATGTATATTGTACTTTTTTTTTTTAATAAAAACTGAACCTGAAAAAATGTTCAATTAGGTTTACGTATTGAATGTATTGAAATGAGAGATGGGAAAATTTAAAAGGAGATTTTACCCGCAGCAATTAGATTTAGCTCTGCACAGGAAATAAAAGCAGGTCTCATTGTCTATGGCTAAGAGCTCATCATTTTTTTATGCTACAATTTTTAAAACACATCTCTAGATTAATCCATTCAAATTCTTTAAAACCAAGAATGATGAAATTAGTTAAAAGCCAATACTTACTACTGTGACTGCATCATTAAGCAAGGACTCCCCAAACACTAGAATGTGGAGCAGCTCATTGATGTGGATTTCTTCAAACACAGCCAACACAGCCACCGGGTCCACAGCTGATATGATACTGCCAAACAGCAAGTTGTCCAGGAGGCCTACATTTGAAAGATGGGGTCCACTTATCTGGCACACTGCAAACAGCAGTGACCCTATAAAGAAGGCATTCCAGAGGGTGCCCACCACTGCAAACATCAGAATAGTTCCCAGGTTTTCAGAGAAAGAACGCAGGGGCAAGAAGTATCCAGCATCTAGGATAATGGGGGGCAGAAGGTACAGGAAGAAGACTTTGGAACTTAAAACTGGAGGGATTTCACCCACTGCTTTGATAAGTCCACCAACCAAAAGCCCAACAACAATCAGAAGACAGCTTTCTGGAACGACGTTGGACACAGTAGGAATCACATGGAATCCTGAAAAAAAGAAAACCCAAGATATTACATGATCAGTATTTGGCAAGGGATTGTGTTACAACATTTAGGTGTAGAGTTAAAAAACAGAACATCTGACAATCACCAAGCATTCATTGCAGGTAAATCTTCCTGGTACAGGTGTTTCAAATTACAGTGATTTATTACACATTATATACATACACAAATACACAGCCTTGACAAATCTTATCCAGAACTAGGGGCCAGCTTTAAAAAGATAAAATTCACCTTGTGCAGGTTAAAAAAAAAAAAAAAAAAAAAAAAAAAAGCACATTTAATATTTTTGGGTTTTGGAAGCCTGTAAAGGGGCTGGTGCATTCATAACATGTTACATAAATATGGGTGTAACATGCTATGAAAGGTGAAACTTATCACACCCTGAAAGCTACATAATTAAAAGAAGTACAGCCAAAGCTAATTTGGCTGTACTTCTATGGATCACAGGAGTGCAGTTAGTTTTGCACTCCTGTGATCCGTTTTCAGCAGAGAGCGGTCTGAAGTCCGCTCTCTGCTGACATCACAGAGTCGGTCCAGGCTCGGGCGTCATCACAACCATAGTCGGGATCCGCCCTGATCAGCCTCTCAGCGAGCCGCTGAGAGCCTGAGCCAGCTGCTCCAGCCCCCTCCACAGCCCAGCGCTCCAGGGGGGCAGAGCAGAGAGCCACTGACTAAGCTGTGAGAACTGAGCATTCACTCGGTTCTCAGTGTTAGAGGCGCCGGAGACCAATGCTGCATCCACCTAGGTAAGTATGATACTAACAAAACAAACACACCCCATACATCTCTTTTAAGAAGTAGTAAAAATTAATACACAGGTTCAGTTAATTTTGAACAGACTTTATTTTATTAAATTAAAATACAGAATGGACTATTACTTTACCTAAGACACTGTATCCCAAATCATATTCCTGCTTCTAGGCATGAACCTACTGAATCAACAAGGATGTAGGAAAAGAACATGGCTGGTCAGCCACCAGGTCAGTGATATCCTGGTCTTGGGACAAAGATGCATGGGTTGGTCCAGAGACTGGGTGATATAGTCCCACATAGTCAGCACAGAGCCAGAGAGGCCTGGAGTTAAACTGGCTAACATCACCACATCAGATGATGCCAACATGAGGTCCAAAACCTGCATGCAAAAATCAAAACACAGAGCTTTTTTTTTTTTTTTGAGGAATACAGTCCAGTCATGAGCTCAGAAGGTCAACACTCTAATGTGGATTCCCCAACAAGGCCCTCTAAATAAATGCAAAAATATATATTTTTTGGAACATTTTGGATGATGTGTGGCATAAAGTGGAACTCCAATATTGAATTTATAATTAATTTTTAATTCTATGGCCCCCCTCCCTTTCCCATTACACTACGTACACACTATATGCTCCATCACTGTCCCCAGACATGTAGATAAAAAAAATTCTCATTTAAATGGTAGCCAAACACACTTAAATCTAATTATCCAATCATCCAATGTGCGTTTCTATCAAAATGATCAAGTCCGCAATCAAAAAGCCTCAACTTCCCTTTCAATCTATTTCGATCAAACCGAGTCGATCGGCAAGGATGGAAAATCATCAGTCGTTTTGGATCACTGAGATACTTTGTTCATGAATACAATCGTATTTCAATCAGATTATGAGATTACATGTAGATGGCTGTAGACTGATCAGAAACCAAATTGTTCATTTATCAAAGTGATCATGGCCACCATAAGAGGAAGCCGACACAAACCTACATACCTGCTTCCGAAGATACGGCACTGCGTCACTTTAACCGACAATTGTGCCGTTGTGCAACACTGTACCCAAACAAAATGTCCCCCCCCCCCAATAGAGCTTTATTTTGGTGGTATTTGATCACCTCTGCGGTTTTGTTTTTTTTCTTTTTGCGCTATAAACAAAAAAATAGTGACAATTTTCAAAATTAATATTTTTTTTACTATAAACCCCCCTAAAAATTATATTATAATATATATAACGTCTATCAGTTTAAGCCAAATATTCTACATATTTAAAAAAATTGCAAGAGGGAAGAGGGAGGATCTGTTTGTTTACATACACAGATCCCAGTTCTGGCTCACTGTGGAGCGATCGCGGATGGCATCAGCTCTGGCGTAGCGCCCCCCCATTGCTCTTAAAGCGCCCGACGTACACTTATGGCGATTCGCACAGTCATGCCAACCTGACGCAGTATAAGGACGGCGGCTGGTCGGCAAGCGGTTAAAGTGTCACTAAACCCACACAAAAAACGGTGTATTACATGCTATTCATACTCACTGAGATTTGTTTTCTGTATTCTGCAAAAAACCTGACTGAGCCTGCTGTTCTCTATCGCCCCCTTTTGATCATGTCCCCAATGCAGCTAGGAATTTTGCAGCTTTGCCAGCTCTGCACATGCTCAGTTTTCAGTGTATTTTCTACCCTGAGCATTTACTCCCCATCACATCTGAGCAGCACATGTGACTATAGAGTAACAAATGTGGGCGTATACACAATGATATTAGCCCACTCCCTCCCTCCTCCTCCATGCCCACTAACCAGCTAAACCAACACTTGCTTTAAATCTAGGAGCCAGCTAAAAAATGCATTTGCACCCCAACGCATGTGTTTACTTTTGTATGTGCGTATATCTGGGGGTGGGGGGGCTCAAAAATTAGTTTTATGAGGTTGGGGAAATTTTATGTGCTTGGGTGTAACATTTTTTTACAATTAAAAAAAATTTTACTCAACTTTTTTTTTTTTTTTTCCATCCCATAGGGGGGACAAAATCTCTTATGCGATTATCTTTGGAGACAGGTAGGGTCTAAAAGACCCTGCACGTCTCCCCTGTGCTCCACTGAATGTAATGCAGTACAGATCGCACTGCATTACATTCTTTCCGGGGAATCTGTCAACGGGGACCCGGAAGTGACATACACATCACGTCTGGGTCAGGAACAAGATGGGGAGGAGAGCAGATGTGTGTCCACTCTCCTCTATACCCGGCGGCGCCTGCTATGCCTGTCCCGAACCCGCAGATGGGCAAGTGGAAACTGGGATAAATAGTGGGGGGCGCGTGCAGGTGGGGCACTTTACCTGAGCGTGTGAAAGCAATTGGGCGGCAGCAGTGCTGCCCAAATGCTTCCACCCAACAAGGGAGCCCTGCTGCTTGCCCGCAGCAGGGCTAAATGTAAAATAAATAAAAAAATATATTATAAAAATAAATAATATACTAAATGCCCAGCACCCGCAACTGAATGTCCCGGGGGTCGGCTGATAAAAAGTGTACATCTGTGCAACAGTGAATGGGCCAACAAAAGCCCAGACCTCAGGACTCAAATTTCTATTCGCCATGACGACCTGGCGCCTGGGATACATCAAGCCCTGAGCCCACAATGGGGGTGGGATATTACATGTAGATTGATGGAGGCTTCGCCTCCGTTATTTTAAGATACAGGCTGAAGGGGTGTGACACAGCCTGTGACTGGCAGAAATCTGCCCACACCATGTTATTGCCAAAAAATAAAAGATTTAATTTCTCTTTCAATACATTTTTATTGAAAAGTTTTATGGAATACAATGGGCAACTACGATCAGATATACAGACAGAAGCATAATATCAGTGACTTGCAAGTCAGTAGCAATCGTACATAAAGCAGGGTGGATATAAAATCACAGATTTAAAAAAATAAATAAATAATAATAATTCGATTTTTTTAAATTTTTATCAAATTTTAATAAAATGCTTTTGGAGTAAAAATCTATCTAAAAGATAGTTTTCTATTTAAGATACATTCATAATTTAGTTTATTCAGCATGAAATGGAGCTTAGGTATGTAGCATGAGGCTGTATATTCTGCAATATTTACATTTTTGGTACACTCATTCAATGAATCCAAGCTCTGCAAGTCGAGATAACATGCACTGAATTGATGCGGTTACACAATCGCACAGTAACCATGAAATAAACCAAAGTTTAGGAATAATCCTTTATCTCATTGTTTTGTAAATCTATGTACACTACAAACTGTATGACTGAATGGTTTCTGATATCGCTGTTTTACTAACCTGACAGCTTATTATTCTAAATAGGAAACCTTCATTTTGTTTGCAAATATTAAAAAAATTCTAACTACCAGCAAGAATAAGTCCTTACATTTAAAGAGCACCTGTCATTTCAGATCCATCATGGCAGCGCCTATTAGTGGGTATCCACTCACCTGCTGCCACCATGTGCCTCACCTTGTGTCACTTCCGCATCACCAGCCATTCCATTAAAGTGAATGGGACTGTTGGCGGGTCAACAGCGGGTCAGAGGAGAAGTCACTGCAAGACAGAGATGACAGTTGCTCCTTAAAAATTATGATTTAAATCGACTTGATTTAAATCAAATCCACCCTGACATCAAGTAGAGAAATGATAGCAAAATGACAAAACGTTTAGCATGCCAAAGAGCACGTTAATCATGCCATAACAGCGGATCAATGCAGAGAAAAGGAAATGGAATCTGTGCGCCTACACTAGAGAGAAAAGCAATGTCGGATGAGATGCTTATATATTGTGTTCACTGTACAAGTCTCTGAGTTGAAGCCTTGTACGGGGAAACGCGTTGAGTGGAGCACTAGTCTCTGACGTCACTAAGTATCAGCCAGCTGGCTTGAGCCACGGCTTTTTTGAAAAATTGTTTCATTGCTTGTGGATGTCAGTGTTTATGGAAGTCTTTGCAATAAATTCTTTTAACGGAAATACTACACCATGAAGCCTCTTATTCTCTTTACCTGGTAAACGAATTTGGGTTTGGAAGACAAATCAGGAGGATTGTTTTTTTTATTATACAGGATTTATATAGCGCCAACAGTTTATGCAGCGCTTTACAATATAAAAGATGTGTGGAAATATTGCCTGTAACAGCAGTCCGTTGTATCGATAGGAACACTGATTCGGGAGGTGTATTAGGAGAAATACCCACGGTCGGATTGACCCATCCCTGAGCGAGTGTTACATCGGTTCCGGAGGTACCTTGGAAGGAATATCTATATTGCTGAGCCTGTTTGATCCCTGTAATTGGAGATCCACTTTATCCGGTAAGCTGCCCCCCATATGATTCAACACTGAATTGGAAGTTTCAAATCCCAACATGAATGTTTGACATCACCATTTTCATTATATATATTTTTTTGAAACACCATATGGATTTGAATGTCAACACAGTTTGATAATACCACTAGTTTTGTTTCATTTTCGAAAAACGCTATTTTTGACACAATATAAGGACTTGAATGTCAACACAATTCGAATATTCACATTTTTTATTACACACAGGTGGATTGTATCAGAATTTTTTGTTATATAGGTTTGCGCAAACTTAATCTCTTTTTTTCCCCCAATACTTATGGGCTGTATATTCAGGCTAATTAAGTTGCAGCACCTACACTTAATCATAATACTTTTCACGGTTAAGGAATTAACCCTCTTTCTTTCTCCTTGATTCAGCACTTTAATTGCTGGTGTTTTTTCAAGAGTAAGAGGCGGCGCAGATTTTCCACCAAACACTATACAAGAAACCTAGGAATCCGTAGGAAGAGACCATCCCTACGGAAGAGGGATAGGAGGAGAGATACAAATATATATTTTAAATCAAATAATTTTTTGACAATGAAGACCCCTTTCACACTGAGTGTCAGCGGTAAAGCGGTGCTATTTTTAGCATCGTTTTAGCGGCGCTATTCGGGTTTTAACCCCCCCACTAGCGGCCGAAAAGGGGTTAAATCCGCCAGAGCTGCCTTTTGCCGGCGGTATCGCAGCGCTGCCCCGTTGATTTCAATGGGGAGCAGCGGTGGGGGAGCAGCGGTGGGGGAGCGGCGGTGGGGGAGCGGCGGTGGGGGAGCGGCGGTGGAGGAGCGGCGGTGGAGGAGCGGCGAGTTCACTGCTCCTTCACCGGTCCAAAGAAGCTGCTGGCAGGACTTTTTCTGACGCCCTGCCAGCGCACTGCTCCCTCGGGCTTTCACACTGGAGTGAATGGAGTAGCTGTTTTAGGGCAGTTTGCAGGTGCTATTTTTAAGGCTATAGCGCCTGCAAAACGCTCCAGTGTGAAAGGGGTCTTAAAGCAGTTTTATACCCTTTTTTTCCCCACTTTGACCTATAGGTAAGCCTATAATAAGGCTTACCTGTAGGTAAAAAGAATATCTCCTAAACCTGTACGGCAGGGGTCCTCAAACTATGGCCCTCCATTTGTTCAGGAACTACAATTCCCATCATGCCTATGAATGTCAGAGTTGTACAATTCCTCATGGGATGTGTAGTTCTGCAACAGCTGGAGGGCCGTAGTTTGAAGATCCCTGCTGTACGGTTTAGGAGATATTCCCCTTGCATGCAGCCGCTGACCTTGTCGGGACGTAGTCTCCCACGCACATGCACATGCCCCTTGCGATGTCATCACCCCATAATGCCCCGGGTGATTACATCACAAGGGGTGTGTCCTCCAACTAAGTCATCGGGTGGCCCCGCCCCATGCCAATATAAGCCATTGCACACAGCAGACCCAGCATTACACCGGGAGATCGTGTCGAGTTAGCATCAGAAGAAGAACAGAGGGAGAAGACCCAGCAAAAGAGCAGAAGATAGCGGGGAGAGAGAAGAAGAACAAGAGAGGGGAGAAGACCCAGCAAAAAAGCAGAAGATAGCAGAGAAAGACCAGAGAGGGGAGAAGACCCAGCAAAAGAGCAGAAGATAGCGGAGAGAGAGTAGAAGAACCGTGGCTGCTTTAATAAAATACTTTAAAAACCTGTGTAGTATGTTTATTTTTGACACTTTTTATTTAGGTGAACGGGTAGGGGTATGATATACTCCATACTGATTTACCTAGGGTGGAGGGCCGTGACCTTGGGGACCCCTTGTTAAAGAGGGCTTCCAGATCACGATAAGTCCCCGCCCACAGACACCGACAACCGCCGGGCAAGGGTTGTCGGGAAGAGGCCCTTGTCCTCCTCAACATGAGAACAAGGTGCTTTGGGGTGGGGGGGCAAAGGGGCCCCCCCTCTGCCCCAAAGCACCCACCTCCCCATGTTGAGGGCATGTGGCCTGGTGCCCCCCCTTTTCCTGACCTGCCGGGCTGCGTGCTCAGATAAGGGTCTGGTATGGATCTTGGGGGGAACCTCACGCAAAATGTTGTCAGGGTTTCCCTTCAAGAGTCTCAGCACACAAGTCGCACCGCAAGTCGGATCATCTTGATCTGACTTCTATTCAAATCAATGGGCTCCCGTAGGGAACCATTGATTTTGAATAGAGACAGAGAAACGCGGGACGGTGCATAACGCTGTGTACACAGCGTTAAGCCCCGTTAAATCGCATTTAACACTTTTTACCAGCGTGTGGCATTTTTACAGCTCTAGCACTGGAGCCTCAGAACGCACTGGTCCTGGGTTTTTTTTGGAGCTTAAAAATGTCTATGCCACTTAACAGCTCAAAAACGCCATGGTGGGCATTAGGCCATAGGCTAACATGGAGAGGCATTTTTAAGCTGCAAAAAACGCTCAAAAAAGTGGCTGTAAAAACGTCCGTGGGCATGAGGCCTAAAAGTTACTTCACTCAAAGTGATGTTGCACTTCTGGAACTAGCAAGCAACAATTGGAGAACAAAAGCATTTAGGATCTTTTTGATAGACTGGCTTTAAAGGTTCTAAAGATGCACCGAAACTTTAGCAGCTGAAACATATCTGCCAAAAATTGTGTTTTCGGCATTTTACCGACAGAGAAAAAAGGTGCTGATAAGGGCGCCGAAAAAACACGATTTTAAACATGATTTTACTGTGACTATGGGTTTTTTTTTTTTATAGGTCATGTGACTCAAAAACTGCATGAAAATGTAACACGGGTGCATTATTGATGCGTTACTGCTGTGTTTTCAATGCATTTCAATGGGGAGGTGCAATTTGTTTTTGTTTTTGTTTTTTTTTAACTGGCCAAAAATGCAGCAAGCAAGATTTTTAACACCACAATGGAAGCTCAACAGACCAGCGTGAAGACATACATAGAATTTAAAGGGATGCATTTTTCTTGAGCTTTTCTTGCGCTAAAAAAGGTGCCGATAATTGCTGACAATAAATTTATATTAAATTCAGGATATTAAGTTAACCACTTGCCGACGGCTGAACGTCCATGGACGTCCTGGGCTTTGTGGTGGTATATCTGAATGATGCCTGAAGCTACAGACATCATTCAGATATTGCCGTTTTTAGCCAGCGATTTCCTACACCATAAGAATGAACATAGCGGCTGGTCAGCCACTAGATCGTTCTTACAGGCGGCGAGAGGGGACGTCCCCCCGCCTCCCTCCGATGCTTCTGACTCACCTCTGTGATCCGTGAGTCGGAGAACGGATCCACCGGCCCCGGATGTCCACCATTAGAGATTTCCAGCGGACCAGATGGTCGCCGGAGTCTCTATGATAGTCGGAGGCCGGGCTCGTCGTTATGTCACGCCCGGCCTCTGCATTAAAAAAAACGTTGCCGCCTCGGCTGGGAGGCCATGACCGTTTTTTTCTTTTCTTTTAGTCTTCCCAGCCTAGGAGGTGAGATGTGGGGTCTTATTGACCCCATATCTCACTGTATAGAGGTCCGTCATGCCATATTCCTATTACAAGGGATGTTAGCATTCCTTGTAATAGGAATAAAAAAAAAAAAAAAAAATGTTTTGATCACTTTTAAGTGTCAAATTAGAAAATTTTAAAGTAAAATTAACAAAAAAAAAAAAAAAATTTTAAAGTGCCCCTGTCCCCATGTGCTCGCACGCAGAAGCAAACGCATACGTAAGCCCGGCCCACATATGGAAACGGTGTTGAAACCACACGTGAGGTGCCGCCTAACGTTAGAGCGAGATGAGAGCAATAATTCTAGCCCCAGACCTTCTCTGTAACTCAAAACATGTATTTAAAGCTTCGCCTATGGGGATTTTTAAGTACCGAAGTTTGGCGCCATTCCACGAGCGAGTGCAATTTTGAAGCGTGACATGTTAGGCATCTATTTACCTGGCGCAACTTCATCTTTCACATAATGCAAAAAAATTGGGCTAACTTTACTGTTTTGTTTTTCTTTAAAGCATGAAAAAAAACAAAAACAAAAACAAAAAAAAAAAACCCATGTTTGAAAAATTGCTGCGCAAATATCGTGCGAGATAAAAAGTTGCAATGACCGAAATTGTATTCTCTAGGGTCTCTGCTAAAAAAAAACATATATAATGTTTGGGGGTTCTATTTCATTTTCTAGCAAAAAAAAAAAATGTGCGGGGAGAGGATTCCCTGCTTCCCTCCCCAGTAAGAAAATCACATTTGTAACATGTTACAAAAAGGTAAAAAAAAAAAAAACTTAGCCTTTGATTTATGATCCTTACATTCAATTGTATGCAATATACACTTGCTAATGCGTTTTTTATTAAGTGACCGCATACATATCTCTATCAAGACATATTTATTCTCCCCTCCAACAGTGTTACTGATATACAAACATTTCATGGTGCTTTTATTTTTTTTTAAACGGTGTTGGCTGTAAATTTAATAATGTTTCCAAGGATTAATACTGAGTTTCTCAACCAGGGTTCCATGGAACCCTGGGCTTTCTCCAAGTTTCTAAAGCTCATAACCAATAATTTCAGTTATCTTTAGTTGTGTGTAAGGGGGTCAGTTTTCACACTAGTCAATGTAAAGCCTAGTACACATAATGAGATCAGACGAATGATCTGCCTTTTTTTTTTTTTTTTTGATGCTAATCTCTACATCAAAAATGAAATAGGTGACTAAAGTATGGAAATTCTCGTACGACAGAATAAAAATTTTCAGACAAAAATTGTACTGATTAAACTAGAATCGTACGAGAAAATTTTTTGCGTTTGTCCCTTCAGAAAATTTCGGATGACAGCTCTGTACTAACATTTAGATTATCGTACGATCGCTTAGAAAACTTTATTTTTTGTACAACATTCTGATCGTGCGTACGGGGCTAAAGAGTGTTTTAACCCAGTGGTCATCAACCCTGTCCTCAGGGCCCACTAACAGGCCAGGTTTCTATGTATTACCATGGGGAGATGCAGACTAGAATACTGCAATCGCTGAGCAGCAAATGATATCACCTGTGATGTATTTCAGTTATCTTGCAAACCTGGTCTGTAAGGCCCCTTTCACACTGGGGGGGGTCGGCGGTAAAGCGCCGCTATTGTAAGCGGCGCTTTGTCGTTGGTATTCGGCCACTAGCAGGGCGGTTTTACCCCCCGCTAGCAGCTAAGAAAGGGTTAAAAACCACCGCAAAGCGCCTCTGCAGAGGCGCTTTGCCGGCGGTATAGTCGCGCTGTCCCATTGATTTCAATGGGCAGGAGCGGTGAAGGAGCAGTGTATACTCCGCTCCTAAGATGCTGCTAGCAGGACTTTTTTTTCCCGTCCTGCTAGCGCAGCGCTCCAGTGTGAAAGCCCTCAGCAGCAGCTGTTTCGGGCCGGTTTGCAGGCGCTATTAGTGCAATAGCACCTGCAAACCGTCCCAGTGTGAAAGGGCCCTTAGTGGGCCCTGAGGACAGGAGTTGATGAAGACTGTTTTAACCAACAGACCATTAATAGAATGGGTTTTTCGCTCATTGTCCAATCTATGGGATTGATTTACTAAAACTGGAGAGTGCAAAGTCTGTTGCAGCTCTGCATAGAAACCAGCTTGTTCAATTAAGCTTTGACAAAAAAAATTTAGAAGCTGGTTGGTCTCTATGCAGAGCTGCACCAGACTTTGCACTTAAATCAACCCTTAAATGACAACTACTACCAGGGACACTAGTAAAATTTTCACTATTGGTGCTCCTATTTGGCCTTTATTTTTATTTGCTCCAAGGAAATGAAAAAAAAAATAAAATAAATTACCTGCTCTGGGCATAATATATGTTAGTAGCACTACATTTTTTTTTTTTTTAATAAGTTTACATTTACAACTTACTGACCATGAAAATGTACCATGAGCTAGAGACTAATAATTTAGCAGGTGTTCCCCGAGACATAATAATGTGAAGGGTTACGCTATTAAAAACGTTGAGAAGGGCTAGATTAAAGTGGTATTAAAAAGGCTGAGTTTTAATATACTTTCCTTCTCTGTGTAATGGTTTTGCACAGAGCAGCCCCGATCCTGCTCTTCTCGGGTCCCCCGAAGGTGCTCCTGGCCCTTCCCTCCTGCCGAGTGCCCTCACAGCAAGCAGCTTGCTATGGAGACTCCCGAGCCGCTGCTCTGTCTGTCCATTCAGACACACAACGCAACTCAGCCCCGCCCCTGCTCTCTCATTGGCTCACTGGCTCTGATTGACACTAACGGAAACCAATGACAGAGACCCCGAAGAGCTGCTGGTCTCGTGAACATCGCTGGATTGAGATGGGGCTCAGATATTAGGGGGGCTGGCTGCCGCACACAGAAGGTTTTTTACTTTCGTGCATAGATTGGACAGAAGGTAAAAAGCCTTCAACCTTCACAACAACTTTATCACGTCGCACAATGTTTAAGGCAGGGCACACAACCAACTGTTTTATTAGGACACGGTGAAAATAGCACTGCAACTTATTTTGAGCACCCTCAAAGCCAATACCAGTAGATTAAAAACACAGCTATTGGATGTAATAGGTGACATTTACCAGACATACAATTAGAGAGCCTTCTAATTCAATCCATACTGCAATACTTTCACAGAGTAATGAGGCATCAATGTCACTTTGATGTTAAACACATTCAGATACACAAACCTTATACAAATCGCAGGTAGGGTAATTATCCTGTACTATGCATGTACCGTTTCACCTGCGTTCATACAGCTAGCTTTATCCTTTAAAGGACATTTACCGGTCAGTACAATTATAAATCAAGAAATGTGGCATGCTTTGCTTTTTTCTCCCTAAAGGCTCTGTATAGCTTTACCTGATAACACAGTAGAATGAGGTACCCAAGTCAGAGGTCATAATTAGTGAGTCACTAGTGATTACAAAGAAATTACACAGTATGGAAAGATTAGGTGTGCAAATATCGTAGGTGGTTAAGAAGGCCCATTAAGCTATTTGTAGTCTTTCAATGCTCACACCCTGTGCCTCATACAAAAAAAAAAAAAAAAAAAAAAAAAAAAAAAAAAACCCTGGACTTCAGCTTACCACAAGTGATCCTCATAGCACTTGCTTTGAACGAAATATTTACAATAGATACTATTTTACTATACTATAATTGCACTGCCTTTGAAATCTGCTGTGAGCGCCAATACATTGTTAAGGCTAGGTTCACAAGGTGGTTGCCTCTCTGGGACTGCACCTGTATGCAAAAAAACACGCTATAGCTTATGAGACTTGTGGTTTCTGTGCAGGCCACATTTTCAAAAAATGGTGCAGGGACCTTTTCAAATCAATGGGCTGCCGTGCACACGCAAAATGTGTCTCGCAGAGTCGGAAATGTGAACCAAGCCGAACTGGTGTTGCACACTTTTCATGTACTACTTTGTGTGTCCTAGTCTGATTTGCAGCGCAAAAATTGCACTGCAGGGGAACACACAGTGGTCCATGTTTCTGTGAGATTCTGGTCAGTTAGTTGTTGTACTATAACCACTGACTCCACCCAAAATAAAGTTTGCACCTCTAATATGTTTTCATTGTGGTCTGTGCCCTTATTAAAAAGATACGTTTACTGTATTTGGGATGCAACATGTTCAACATCCCTCCTCACCCCCCTTCTTCCTGTGACAGCAGGTTCCTCTCCCCCACAGCCGCTGTCAATTTTAAAATCGGCATGGGTTTGCGGATCAGAACTTTGACTGAATAAACTAAAAAGGTCCAGTCTGCCAAACTTTTAGTTTCAATGAACTGCAGTCCATTGGACCAAAGCCCAATTGCAAGGGTAATCCATTTACTCTCCCTAGCTTTTAAACTGAAAACCTGTACAGCAGGGGTGTAAAAACTCAATTATATCGTGGGCCACACAAGCATTTTGGTTGCCCTTTTTTTATCTGCAAGACTAGATGTCCAGAGCACCCCCCCCCTTACATCAGATGTCAAGAAGGACCCCCCCCCCACACCCTCCCTTATATCACAGTGCACCCCCCCTTACCTTGTGCTGCTTCCATAAAGAAGCTGGGGGTGGAGCTGGGAAGCAGGAAGTGCAGGGTCTGGAGGAGGGCTGCAGTCTGCTGAATTCTGAGACCAGGAGAGACGGAGGGGGGCAGGATCTGTAGTAGGAGTTCTGTTCTTTGGTGGTTACAAGTCTCTCCGTGGCTGCACAGAGAATTGCAGGATCTGGCAGAGAAGTTCTGTCCTCCTCTCCGCTGCCAACTGCTGGGACAAAAAGGGGGTGGCACAGCTGCAGGGGTGGTGTCTTGTGTTTGACGCATGTGCTGTACAAAAATATGAGAAAAGCTGTAGCTGACATTGCAGCCGTAACTCAATGGATTGCGGGAGCAATGCTATGCAGGCTCCAGTAGTTAGAAAAAATAAAAATAAAAATGCTCATTTTTACCTGCAAAAATATGTACTTTTTTTTTAAAGGTGAACTTCTCCTTTAAAAAGAGAATTACATTCACTTCCTCTCTCTTCACAACACTTGCTTAAGGTGATTGTAGCTGTATTAGTGCACATGCGACAGAAACAATTACGTACTTTCCGTGATACTTTTTTTTTTTAAATAGTTATTTGCACTAGCTCTCCCTCTGTCTTATCTCACCAACTATGCTACTTTTATTACCATTAACGTGTATATTTGTTTTTTGTTCCCCAACACCCCCTCTTTCCTTCAGATTTTTTTTTTTTTTTTTTTTCATTTTGCTAAAACTTTTGTGAATCAGTACTGCTAGGATCTTTAAGGGGACATACCCTGAAGGCTTGTTTCACAGACAGTAAAAAACACTGAAATCCCCCAACGGGGATACAGACAGCAATAAAAAGCAGGCACACAGCAAACCAGTATCCACTCCATAAATAAAAGCAGTTTGTATTTCAGTTTAGTCCCCACTGGAGAAAGTGCACCTCAGTTCCTGCTTAGGTTAAAGCGGGGGTCCACCCACACCGCCAAAAAAAAAAAAAAAAAAAAATATATTAAAAGCCAGCAGCTACAAATACTGCAGCTGCTGACTTTTAATACATGGCCACTTACCTGTCCCAGGGTCCATCGATGTCGGCAGGCGACGCCGAGAACCCGCTCGGTTCTCGGCAGCTGCCGCCGCCATCCAAGGTGAGGGAATCAGGAAGTGAAGCGTTGCGGCTTCACTTCCCGGTTCCCTACTGCGCGTCCCAAGTGGTCCCCGCTCTCTCCTGGGAGCTGTGTGTTTCCCAGGAGACAGCGCGGTGGGGACGGGAAGAGGCGTAGACTCCCATGGGAGTCTATGCCGGAAGTGGGTGCAAATACCTGTCTTAGACAGGTATCTGCACCCCCCTTCCCCCTGAAAGGTGCCAAATGTGACACCGGAGGGGGGGAGGGTTCCGAAAAGCGGAAGTTCCATTTTTGTGTGGAGCTCCGCTTTAAAACAAACAAACATTCTCAATTAGAAAACTTCCTCCATCTTCCATTAAGGAAATTCCTCCACCTGGGCCACAGACGAGAATAAAACTTAGTAGAGAGGTTACCGACTATCCAATACAAAACAAAGAACTTGGGACGACGTTCCGCCAACGAATGAGAAGGCAACATCTGTGAAGCCTATCTTGCTGAAAAAGCTGTTTATTGCTTTTAATTACAGCTGTTATCTGCCGATATTCTCTGAACCATTCATCATGACTTGCTAGCTTTGCATAAAATGTTTTTCATAAAACACATCATTACCAAACCGTCTGTGGTTTTGCTACGGCCATTAACAAAACATCACAACTGCATAAAATAAGCGTTTGTTTCTAGTAAATAAAATGTATTATTTCCATTATCCCCAAAATGGAAACAAACCTACGCCATTTCATTAATGGGCTCCGCAGCTACAGCAAGTCAGCCTATATATGTTTTTCTAGCAATACAAGCTGGGACCCAAAACCAAGTATGCTAGGCTCTTATGCCCTGTTCACATATAGGCAACTTGGAATTGTGGGCAGAATCGCAATAATTCTGCCCAGGATTCCAAATTGCAGCAAAAACGTGTGATGCGCATTTCAGTGCCATTCAACCAAACGCAGAACAATTTTTCCGTGATTGTCACAAGGCAAAAAAATGCATGCAAAAATCATGCCTGGCTCAGGGCCAAAATTTGGTTCCTAAGCTTCTTTGGTGTGGCAAACACACATAGGGCATAACAGACTGCCCTAGGCATGACACACATTTCTGCTTGTGAATCGCGCTTTTCTAAATTGCTAGCCAAGAGATGCATGAACGTGAGCTTAAAGTCCAAAACAGTTTAAGTTTTTTTTTTTGTTTTTTTTTTTTAAATTACAAATACATATGGTAATGTATGGAAACACTACTGCAACCAAACGATGAGGAAGGTATAGCTACCTTCAATTCATAGATATATTTAGCAGCACAGATGGACCTTTTTCTGAGTAGGGGGATCCACCTTCTATATCACATACACTAGATTACCAAAAGTTTTAGGATGCCTACCTTTACATGAACTTTAATGGCATCCCAGTCTTCGTCCATAGGGTTCAATATTGAGTTGGCCCACCCTTTACAGCTATAACAGTTTCAACTCTTCTTGAAAGGCTGTCCACAAGGTTTAGGAGTGTGTCTATGGGAATGTTTGACCATTCTTCCAGAAGTGCATTTGTGAGGTCAGGCACTAATGTGGCCTCCCCCCCCCCCCCCACCTGATAAGAGTGGTGGCGTCCCCTCAAAAAAGGAGGGCTTGGTGCTGGGTTTAGAAGAATTTTGGACCCAGGGCTTTTTCTGGCCCTGGCCTTGCAGCTTGCCCTTGGCTCTAGTGCTCTGTTGGCGGCGGAACTGCCTTGGCACTGAGACATTTGAGGAAGCAGTCCCTGAGGTTTAAACGAGGGATGCCTGGTGCTTTTCTTCACAGGAAGTGGAGAACTCTTCCCTCCAGAAATATTTTGAATATATTTGTCCAAATGATCACCAAATAAAAAACATTCCCCTAGAAAGGGGGAAACCTGCCAATAACTTTTTACAAGGAAGCTCGGCTGACCAGTTCTTAAGCCACAAAAGTCTGCACATATGTACAGACAAGAGAGAGCCAAACGAGAAACCTGCTATATTGAATCTTTTAAGGCGTCAGCAGCAAAACACAGCGCTCGAGGAATCTCTTATTTTCAGCAAGATCATTCTCCCAGTTAGGCCTGTCAGGCCTTCTGACCTGATCCTTTACGGGCTGGCAGATACCAATTGCTGCAACAACTGGCTGAATAGCTGAACTGGCCAAAGAAAAGGAAGCCTTTAATAATGACTCCAATTTCTTGTCAACAGTCTTTCAAGCCCTGTGCATTATCTACCGAACAAGTTACGTTCTTGTTTAATGAACATTTCATCCATGGGATATAAAAGAGAAACCTCTTATGAGGAACAAAAATCCTGTCAGGATGTTCCCAATCAGCATACACCACCTGTTCCAACAGAGGGTGTAAGGGAAAAGCCTGTGCGGCCTTAAGAGGCCTCAGGGACCCCAAAGACCAGGGAGGCTCAGTAACCTCTGTAAGAGGCAACTTAAAGGCAGAATGAACCATCTCGGTAAGAGTCTGGATCAAAAGGCTCTGCAACTGAGAGGCAGACATCAACTGGATATCTTCTGGTCCAGATTGCTCAGAAGCAGACTCATCCGCCAGGCTCTCCTCCACAGAATCCTGACCTTTTAGCTCCTCCCCATCCTCAACCCATTCCTGCTCCAAACTAGGAGGCTCAGGGAAGGGGGATCTGTCACGCTTCTTGCCACCCTGCGGGATGTAGGCAATCATGCCAACAATCCTGTGCTCTAACCCGGCAATGGCCGAGGACAGTTCATCCTTGGTGATAAAGGGTGAAGCAGCAGCGTTGACTGTAGGCACAATACCAGATAGGCACAGTGGCTCAGATTGCCTGGAAGCCTCTGATCTTTCAGGGGATACAACTAGGCTCATCAGGAACTACTGACCACATAGGCGTGCCCTTCCCTGTAGTGTTCGTCCTGCTCCTCCTTTTTGAAGACATTTACTAGCCACAAAAAGAGTACCTGGGTGTAGTATTAAAAACACACCTCAGAAGAGAGACCCTTTAATATGGCTCACCGAGCCCCTATGCAACAATCCTGCTAAGCACCACCTGGTGACTCATGTGACCCGGGTAAGGAGAAATGAACCGCAGTAAATGCCTGGTTCAGAGCCTGCTCTGTGTCCCACAGCTGCCTTCTGGATGCACACAGCTTAAATAAGCTGTCTGTGTGCTGGAACGTTCTGCGCAAGCGTGCGCACGCGGTCCCAGCTAATGGGCACGGCTGTACTCGCGTATGACCCGAATCCTCATGTGCCTAGATGAAGGCTACGGCGCATGCAGCTTTGCAAAGCCGTGTGCGCCATAGCCAACCAAACTGCTGCGCACAGCAGCACTCTTGCAAATGCATGTGCGCCATGGCGAACAAACAGGCAAAATGGCACACCGTTGTGCGTCATCATACAGGTAAAAAACAGCCAGACACAAGCGGAAAAAAAAAAGCTAGCCCAAAACTCCCCTGTGTGGTCATCATACACAGGTGTCCAGCCTCTAGCTAGCTTGACTGATTGTAACAATCACTGGGACACCCCACAATATTAAATAAAGGGGTTTCACATACCCATTCAGGCAAAGGACAACTTAGAAACTAAGAGCCCAATCGTCACCCATTAAGGTGGGTTCCCATCACTTGAGGACCTTCAAGGACTGGGTACCCTTTTCATGTTTAGGGTCCACTCACTTGGACCTGTACAGCACCCTGCAGGAATGCCTTTGCACTGTGGTGTCCAGGATTCCAATTCGCAGGGTCCATCGCCCAAAGGTCGCATTACAGGCAAAACTGTGCAGGATCTCGAGTCTTCTTTGTGAGGCTTAGGTACCAATTATCTAAGCATATAAAGCCTGGGTCAATTGGATCCGATCGTTCAAACCCTTGATTCATTTAAGAACCGTTTGTGGGACCTGGAGCTCAGAGAGCTCAAACAAAACATGCCATCCAGCTTGCAGACACTGGTAAAAAAAAACTAAAATACTTCCTGTATGGGAGGGGTTATATAGGGGGATCACTTCCTGTCTAAAGACCTTTGGTCTACCAGTGTCCATTTACCTGAAGATGAAGTATAACCCAGTAGGTAATGAATATTAGCCTAATTCTGTGTCCCATGATGTATGAAAAAGAAAATGTATATATATTTATCAGCTTACTAATACTTAATTGTGGTGGCTGCATTAGTTTTGCTTTTTATAGGCTTTTTCACCTGGTAATTCAGCCAGTACCATCAGTAACACTTCCAGTCTTAGGGTGTCTGTACTTTGGAAGGGGGAGCAACAGAGACACCTTTGGACAGCAGCATTGTCAATCTGGGGAAAGAGTAATGTTAGACGCACCAGCAGATTTAGCAGACTAACAACTTAAAACAGAACTCCAGCCAACACTTTATAAGCAAATTAATTGTTTTACATAAATGCCGACAATTCTAAGCACCCCTGTGAATGGTAAATGGTTTGCCCCAACTGTTTAACTGCTACTTTGTCTGGACAGCTTGGTCTGTTAGAGTAAGCTGGGGAAAAAAAAAGGAGGAGAAACAGACTTACTGGCTCGATCACCAATGAAAATTAAGGAATAAAAGCCTAAAATAAAAATCAAGAAAAATACAGCCACCACATTCCAGATGCCACAGAATAAATTTTTGCTTTTGGGTTTAACATTGCTTTGAGATTGGAGCACAGCAGAACATGGTTTCTAGCTAGACAACTAATTGCACAAAAAGGTGATTTCACTACACAAACAGACCACGAGGGAATGGATACCAGCATTCAGAATCTGAACTTGGAGAAGATGTGCTTTTTAATAAAGGGGAGTTTTAATAAATTTTTAAAAGACAATGACAGAGTGGCTTCAGGTACCTGGCTTGGCACTGAACTGGTGGGAATTTGAAAGCGGTTACAACAGCCATTCTCAACCAGTGTTCCATGGGACCCTAGGGTTCCTCCAGAGGTTGCTAGGGGTTCCTTGAGCTGTGATTGATTAACCTCTCATCTGATGATTCCTGCATAGTTCCGGAATCAGTGCCACTTAGCAGAGCCAACTGCCTGACACCAAAGATCTTTTTAGCTGCCTGTAAGGATGGCAATCTGACCATTACTGTAAAGGGGGCATTCTTCCCACTGACCACCAACACAAGGGGGCATTGTTTTCATTGACCACCAATGAACTGGTTTTAGCAAGGGTTCCACAAGGCTTAAACATTTTTTTCAAGGGTTCCTATGAGATAAAAGGGTTGAGAAAGGCTGGGTTACAAACTTAGGTATGTTGGAGTAAAACTTGTTAAGGAATTTTTTTCTCTTGCTTCTTTTGACCAAAGGGATGAGCTAGATAAAGTCTGACATACATAATGTTGGGTCTAGTTTGGTGTGTTTGTTTTTTGCATGTGGTTTGTTTTGGTATGAATTTATGGTATATGTAAGAAAAATTAAGAAAATTTTAAGTAAAAAAAATAGTGTAGTGCTTAAAGCGATTGTAAAGTCTCTTTTTTTTTTTTTTAAACAACAAACATGTTGTTATACTTACCTGCTCTATTGCAGTGGATTTGCACAGAGCAGCCTGGATCTTCCCTCTTCTCGTGTCCCTCTTTGCTGCTCCTAGCTCCTCCCTCCTGTTGAGAAAGCGGCTTGCTATAGGGGCACCTGAGCCAAGCTGCAGCTCTGCGTGTCCAGACACAGAGCTGCCATTCCGCCCCGCCCTCTCTCCCAATTGGCTAACTGACCTTGATTGACAGCCGCGGGAGGCAATGGTGCCGCTGCTGCGTCTCAGCCAATCAGGAGGGAGAGTCTCGGACAGCCGAGGGACTCGTGCACATTGCTGGACAGAAATGGGGCTCAGGTAAGTATTAGGCGGTGCTGAGGCTGCTACACAGTTTTTTTTTATCTTAATGCATATATTGTAAGCCTTTACAACTCCTTTAAGCAGGATCCTTATGCCTGGTACACACTTTTTTTTTTTTTTTACCGGTAACGTTTTTTCCAAGAGTCTTTCAGGACAGCACACTTGAGAGACCTCGGCTCCTCCCCTCTTAGGAAACACCGCCTCCACCAGACCTTTAAGTCGCCCCTTCCCTTCAGCCCGTCAGTTTTTGCACGAGAACCTCCGGCCAGTCTAGGGAGACATAAGAACACATCGTAACAACTTTCATATTCCTGATGCTCTCACGTCCTAGTGGCAAGACAATATTTGGGTGGGTACCGGTGCTCTCCTGAAAGACTCTTGGAAAAAACGTTACCGGTAAGTAACTTCAATTTTCCCTCTTTCGTCTTTCAGGACAGCACACTTGAGAGGATAAGCGAGCACTTACCCTAGGGTGGGACTACTGCCTGCAGAACTTTACGCCCAAAAGCCTGGTCCTGGGCAGACAATAAGTCCAGTCTGTAGTGCTTAACGAAAGTCTTAAAACTTGACCACGTTGCTGCTCTGCAGATCTGATCGGGTGTAGCACCAGCCCACTCTGCTTGTGACGTTGCCATAGCCCTAGTGGAATGAGCCCTAATACCTTCCGGAACTTCCACCCCCTTTGCTATATAGGCCTGACTGATAGCCAATCTTAGCCATCTGGCTATAGTGTCTAGAGGCTTTGGAACCCATCCTTGCCCCTGAAAAGGAAACGAAAAAGGAGTCGGATTTCTTAAACTGCTTCGTAACCTCCAGGTACCTTAATGCACATCTTCTGACATCTAACTTGTGGAAGACCTGTTCCTTCAAAGGATTTGAGCAAAAAGTGGGTAAACAAATTTCCTGGCTTCTATGAAATTCTGAAACCACCTTTGGAAAATAGGCCGGATCGGTTTTAAAAATAATCCTATCCGGAAAAACTTGAAAGAAAGGTGCCCTCCTAGAGAGGGCTTGTAGCTCACTAACCCTCCTTGCAGTAGTGATGGCTACTAAGAAAACAGTCTTGAGGGTTAAAAACTTCACCGTACAAGCCTCAATAGGTTCAAAAGGACCCTCTGTAAGGGCCTGCAATACTAAGGACAGATCCGATACCGGAAAGGGGCGAGAGCTGACTGGTCTCTGCCTTCTTAAAGCTCTAAAAAACCTGGATATCCAGGGATTTACTGCTAGCTGTTGTTCAAGGAATACACTTAAAGCCGACACCTGACTTTTAAGGGTACTAAGTGCCAACCCCTTATCTGCCCCACTCTGTAGGAACTCTAGAACTGCTACTGGACTGCGAACATTACAGGAGCTCTCTGCGCACAAAGAATTGAATTTCTTCCAGACCTTCAAAAAGATTCTGCGCGTCTCTTTCCTAGAATTTAGAAGAGTTGTTACCAATCCTTCGGAAAACCCCTTACTTCTCAGCAAGTCCTCTTCAGTAGCCAGGCAGCCAGATTCCACCTCTCCACCTGAGGGCAGCAGACTGGGCCTTGATAGAGTAGATCTTCCCTGACCAGTAGTATCCAGGGTGGTTCCACCGCCAGTTTCTTTAGGACCGAGAACCATGGCCTCCTGGGCCAGTGTGGAGCTATCAAGATCAGGGGTGTGTCCTCTAACTAGGGCTGCTGAAATTAATCGCAGCATCGATGCAACGCGATTCGGGTGTCCCCGATGCGGCATCGATGCATGCGACCCGAAAAATCGATGTCTGGCCCCGCCCCCTCCCGGGAGAGCGCTCCGTGCATAAAGCTGTTTTTAGTGTGTGTATAATCCGGTCATGTGATTCTCAGCCGCACCTCCCTCCTCTCAGTCTCTCCTGGTGTCAGCTCCGCCCACTGACTGGAGCTATCAGGTCGGAAGAGAGGCGGGCGGGGCTGACATCAGGAGAGACGTGAGAGGAGGGAGGCGCGGCCGAGAGTCACATGACCGGAATATACACACACTAAAAACAGCTTTATGCACGGAGTGCTCTCCCGGGAGAATTCACTGCAGATCCTGAGATGTGACAACCGGCAGAACACCGGCCAGAGCAGCATGTAAGTAGGGAGGGGGGGGAGGGCGCTGTGACTGACCATCTCCTGTGCCATGTCCCCAGTGTCTGACCATCTCCTGTGCCATGTCCCCAGTGTCTGACCATCTCCTGTGCCATGTCCCCAGTGTCTGACCATCTCCTGTGCCATGTCCCCCAGTGTCTGACCATCTCCTGTGCCATGTCCCCCAGTGTCTGACCATCTCCTGTGCCATGTCCCCAGTGTCTGACCATCTCCTGTGCCATGTCCCCAGTGTCTGACCATCTCCTGTGCCATGTCCCCAGTGTCTGACCATCTCCTGTGCCATGTCCCCAGTGTCTGACCATCTCCTGTGCCATGTCCCCAGTGTCTGACCATCTCCTGTGCCATGTCCCCAGTGTCTGACCATCTCCTGTGCCATGTCCCCAGTGTCTGACCATCTCCTGTGCCATGTCCCCAGTGTCTGACCATCTCCTGTGCCATGTCCCCAGTGTCTGACCATCTCCTGTGCCATGTCCCCAGTGTCTGACCATCTCCTGTGCCATGTCCCCAGTGTCTGACCATCTCCTGTGCCATGTCCCCAGTGTCTGACCATCTCCTGTGCCATGTCCCCAGTGTCTGACCATCTCCTGTGCCATGTCCCCAGTGTCTGACCATCTCCTGTGCCATGTCCCCAGTGTCTGACCATCTCCTGTGCCATGTCCCCAGTGTCTGACCATCTCCTGTGCCATGTCCCCAGTGTCTGACCATCTCCTGTGCCATGTCCCCAGTGTCTGACCATCTCCTGTGCCATGTCCCCAGTGTCTGACCATCTCCTGTGCCATGTCCCCAGTGTCTGACCATCTCCTGTGCCATGTCCCCAGTGTCTGACCATCTCCTGTGCCATGTCCCCAGTGTCTGACCATCTCCTGTGCCATGTCCCCAGTGTCTGACCATCTCCTGTGCCATGTCCCCAGTGTCTGACCATCTCCTGTGCCATGTCCCCAGTGTCTGACCATCTCCTGTGCCATGTCCCCAGTGTCTGACCATCTCCTGTGCCATGTCCCCAGTGTCTGACCATCTCCTGTGCCATGTCCCCAGTGTCTGACCATCTCCTGTGCCATGTCCCCAGTGTCTGACCATCTCCTGTGCCATGTCCCCAGTGTCTGACCATCTCCTGTGCCATGTCCCCAGTGTCTGACCATCTCCTGTGCCATGTCCCCAGTGTCTGACCATCTCCTGTGCCATGTCCCCAGTGTCTGACCATCTCCTGTGCCATGTCCCCAGTGTCTGACCATCTCCTGTGCCATGTCCCCAGTGTCTGACCATCTCCTGTGCCATGTCCCCAGTGTCTGACCATCTCCTGTGCCATGTCCCCAGTGTCTGACCATCTCCTGTGCCATGTCCCCAGTGTCTGACCATCTCCTGTGCCATGTCCCCAGTGTCTGACCATCTCCTGTGCCATGTCCCCAGTGTCTGACCATCTCCTGTGCCATGTCCCCAGTGTCTGACCATCTCCTGTGCCATGTCCCCAGTGTCTGACCATCTCCTGTAGCATGTCCGCAGTCTCTGATCATCTCCTGTAGCATGTCCGCAGTCTCTGATCATCTCCTGTAGCATGTCCGCAGTCTCTGATCATCTCCTGTAGCATGTCCGCAGTCTCTGATCATCTCCTGTAGCATGTCCGCAGTCTCTGATCATCTCCTTTAGTATTTAGGAAGAGAGCCTGGAGCTCCTCTGCTGTCTCTTTTTTTCTTAAGAACAGATAGAATAAAAAAAATGGAGTTCTCCTGACTACTTTAATTTTTTTTTATGAAAACCATGAGCACCTGTGGACTTGCGCTGTAATCGTGATGCATCGTGATGCATCGCGGAATCGAATCGAATCGTTGACTTGATAATCGTAATCGAATCGAATCGTGAGGCCAGTGAAGATGCGCACCCCTACCTCTAACTGGAATTTTTTCAAGACCGCAGGCAACAGAACCGGGGGGGGGGGGGGGGGGGGGGGGAAGGCATAGCACTTGGAAAAATGCCAGCTCTGAGACAGTTCAGGGAGAAAAAGAGGGGAGCCTTCGTGTTTTCCCCTGAAGCGAAAAGGTCCACACATGGGATCCCCCATTTCTCAATAATCATCTTGTAGATGACTTGAGTTAGGACCCAATCGCTTTCCCTCAACTTCCTCCGGCTGAGGAAGTCTGCTCTCTGGTTTAATTCCACCTTCAGGTGAACAGCTGATAGTGAGAGTACCGTGACCTCGGCCCAACTGAAAATGGTTTTCGTCAGACCCCAAAGGGAACCGCTTCTGGTGCCCCCTGTCGGTTTACATAAGCAACTGCTAAAGGAATTGTCTGAGCGGATCTGTACATGATGTCCCCGGAGCTCGTGTTGGAAGGCTCTGAGGGCCAGAAAAATGGCCCTCAGTTCTCTCCTGTTCGAGGACTGCACTGCGTCCTTCGACTCCCCAGGAACCTTGTGCCAGACTCGCCCCCCAGGTGTGCGCCCCAACCTGTGCCGCTTGCGTCTGTTGTCACAATTTTGGACACAGGCAGAACCCACTCCAGACCCTGCGATAGGTTTGCTGCCTTTCTCCACCACCACAGGGATCTCTTCACTCGTACAGGAATGAAGACCGCCGAGTCCAAGGACTTTTGAGTGCGGTCCCAAACTTTCAGAATGAACCACTGTAAAGGGTGGAAGTGCAATCCTGCCCACCTTACTGCTGGGAGGGCAGCTGTCAGCAATCCCAAGGCTGACATGGCCCTTCTTATGGTGATTTGGTGATTGCCCTGCAGAACTGCCAAGGCTCTGTCTATTTTCTCTTCGGGAAGGAAAACTCTCCGTTGGGTTGAGTCCAGGATGTAACCTAGGAATGTAATCCTCTGGGACGGAACCAGGCTGGATTTCTCCAAATTTAGGAGCCATCCCAGATGTTCCAGTATACCCCTTGCTAACTGCAAATCCTGGACCAGCTGCTCCGGGGAGGGAGCAAAAAGGAGCAGGTCGTCCAGGTATGCGATTACCGAAATTCCCCGAAGGCGCATAAAAGCCAGAACTTGCACCAACACCTTAGTGAATATCCGGGGCGAAGAGGAGAGCCCAAAGGGGAGGGCTTGGAACTGAAGATGGACCAGAATTTTTGACTGTCCTCCGCGATCGGAATGTGCAGATAGGCGTCCCTTAGATCTATGGACACCATGTAGCAATTCGGAGGAAGTAGTGTTTTTACAGAAAAAATGGAATCCATCCGAAACTTCTTGTAGGAGATTGATAGGTTCAGGGGTTTCAAGTTCAGGATGAGCCTGAATTTCCCTGAAGGCTTCCGAACCACAAAGATGTGGGAGTAACAACCCCTGCCTATTTCTCCGGATGGAACACGTGATACCACATCCTGCCTTTCTAGATCCTCCAGAGAGGCTATTAATGCCGCTGCCTTCTCTGCGCACTTTGGCAAGTCCGTAATCAGCAGCCTGTGGGGGGGGTGAGAATTCCAATCTGTACCCCCTCCTTATGATCCCTAGAATAAATTGATTGGAGGTAACTGCCTCCCACTGTGGGAGGAAGACCCCCCAAGTCTTCCTCCCACTGGGTTAACCTGTCATTGGGGCTTTCGGGGCTGTTCGGGAGGGCGAAAAATCGCTCCCCCCGCACCCTCTGCCCTTGTTGGTCCAGACTTTTTTCTGAGACTCTGCTCTTGGAAACTTTAAACTTCCTTTGTGAGCGAGTCTTCTTTTTAGGCTGTTCCCCCAACTTTTTCTTCAAGGGGAAGGCCTTCTTTTTATCGGCCGTTCGATCAAGAACCGCCTGCAGATCCGGGCCGAACAGGAAGTCCCCCGTGAAAGGGACTCCGCAAAGCTTGATTTTTGAAGCATTGTCCCCCTGCCAGGTCTTTAACCAAAGAGCTCTCCTGGCTGAGTTGGCCAAGGCAGAAGATCTAGCAGACATGCGGACCGACTCTGCTGAGGCGTCAGCAATGTATGCAATCCCTATCAAGAGCATTGGGAAGGAGGAGAAAATCGTCTCCTTAGCGGTCCCAGCTTCAATATGAGCTTTTATATGTGTTAGCCAGTGCTCCATGTTATGTGCCACCACTGTGACAGCCATGGCAGGCTTAAGGTTGCCTAGAGAAGAATCCCAGGATTTTCTAATTAGAGAATCCATCCGTTTGTCAATGGGGTCTGCTAGCACCACCATATCTTCAAACGCCAAGTCTGTTTTTCTAGATACCTGAGAGAAGGATGCATCCAGCGTAGGTGACTTGTTCCATACAGCAACTTCATCCTCTGAAAAGGGGAATCTGCGCTTTAATGCTCTAGAAAAGAAAGGTTTCCTTTCTGGGTCCCGCCATTCCTTTTTAATGGTGTCTACTAGGCCCTCATGTACCGGAAAGACCTTTTTCTTCTGCTCTCCAAGACCCACGTACATTCGGTCATGTAGAGACAGATTTCTTCTCCTCTTGGATACCTAGGGTGGTGTGGATTGCTCCCAAAAGCTCTTTCACTTCCTCCAAGGAGAGTTTATATCGGGAGGTTCTGGAGGACTCACCGTCCACCTTCTCTCTGTCTGATTCGCTTGAGGAATGTGAGGATGCACTATCTGGTTCATCCTCCAAGGCCTCTCTAGAGCCCCCCCGGTAACTCCTCACTGACTGAGGGACCTGAAGGACCAGGTGCGACATCTTGCTGTGCTGGCAGAGGACCGGCTGGGGGCTGTATAGGCTGAAAATTTTCAAACAATGCTTTGAAAGATTGAAAAGTGCTGGAAAGCTCCTTAACAGAAGCTGCCAGGTCAGAGCTCTGTTCCATAGAGTGTTCCTTAACTAAGCCTTCAATGCATTTACTGCACAAAACCTTCCCCCAGGACTCCCCTAAAGTACTCCTACATGATGGGCTCTCTCTTGGACACATGTAAGGGCTTGTTTTTTTTCCGCAGATTTGTCCTGAGACGACAAAACAAGCCCCGCCAGCATCAACAGTTTTTTTTAAAAATATAAAAACCATGTGACCAACACCAGGAGTGCACCCCCCAGGACCAACCACCACCAGGGTCCCAAACGTGCCTCTCCTCCCCTCTGACCACTAAGAGGAGGGTTCACCCGTGGAGCTAAGTGGGAATAAGGTAAGGGAACACCACCTCAGACCAGGGTTCCACTTACCTTAGTGTGGCTGGTGCTGGTGTCACCCGGCACAGAACGGGAACCATCAGTCTCCGACATCCCTCTGGCCAGGGGAGCGGTCCACCTCAGGATGCTCCTCTGGCTGACACTACAGCCTTAATGGAGCCCGCACCAGCCATTGCGCCGTTCGTTTATCCGTCCCGCAGGCCGGAACCGGAGGCCGCAGGTCAAACGGAAGTGCCCTCCCCGCCGGAAATGATGTCGCCCGTCATCCGACTCAGCACTGAGCTCCATGCTGACTCCAGAGTGAGGGGGATCTGGACACTTCCGCATCGCCCCCCCCCCAGGCAGCGGAGAAACGAACTCCCAGGCCTCCACATTCCCCAAGGGAGGGCAGGGAGCGCAATGCCACAGCAGGTAACCAGACTCCCCATCCGTGCTGCTGTGTATGAGAGACCTCTGTCTCTCCCTTCCAGGATCGTACCGGCCTCAGCCTCACCAGTTGAAATAGTCCAGGTTCCTAGCGATGTCTCCCTTCTGGAGGAAACACCAAAACTGACGGGCTGAAGGGAAGGGGCGACTTAAAGGTCTGGTGGAGGCGGTGTTTCCTAAGAGGGGAGTCGTCGAGGTCTCTCAATCGTGCTGTCCTGAAAGACGAAAGAGGGAAAAATAAACAAACACCTCCTTTCGGAGCTGTTGTACTATCTGATGTTAGTACAGAGATTCCCCACTGAGCTGTTGTGTTCTGACAGGGGAATGGCCCCCCCCCGCCAGAACACTCCAATCACCACTCTCCACCACTGGTGGAACAGGAGCAGTTAAGCTGCTGGTTTTCCACGATGCTCGGCTGGCTTCTGTCAGACCGGGTGCTCTACACACGGGCCGAGTGTCAGCCAGTTTTTATTGTACTGGCCAATGTCTCCCGACAGACTCAAGGCCTATGTGTACAGGGCTTGAGGCTACCTTTACACCACTGATTAGAGCTGGTGCCAATAGTTGCTGCAGGAATCAGATTTAATTTGCAATTCTCACTGGGTAGGTTCAGTTGTCAGCCCCATTCACCATGACAGGTCGTCCGGCTGTCACAGGTATACGCTTCTGTCCGCACACCCAGCTTTTAGCTGTGGTGATCACTGCTGGACACACATTGTGCAAAAAGCCGTGAATAGCTGCGGTCACCGGCAACCTGTAATTATAGTGAATGGGGCCAGCCAGAAAAGAAGCACCACTTTCTCTAGCACCGGTAAAGAATATAGTGGCGTCATTTCCCTGCACCAGACTGTGGAGTGGACAATAGAGAATCAGCACATATGTGCACTCTTTCTACAAGCATGTTTCTGGTGTGAGACTTGCAACATTATGCAAAGCAACAGTGTTTAAACTGCTCTCCCTCCCTCTCAGCCCAGCCTCTGTACAAGCCAAGGCAGCTAAGTGCACACTACTGAATTACCACAATGCACAGTTATGCATATTAGGGGAGTTGACATGTATTAATATACTGGGCATGTGCAAATCTAGTCCAATGCACTAACCAGTGTAAAGGAAACATAGGAAAGAGGTGCAGCAAAGGGAATTTTTTAACACAATTATACCATATCATATTTACCTTTTTAGCCAGCAGCAGGAAAATGAAAAAAAAAAATAAAATAAAAACTGGAGACTAGATACTATGGACAGCAATTTTTACAAGTCTTTAGTTTAAAAAGTCAGGTGCCATTGAGCATTCACCTTCACCTAATTAACCAGTGCAGAGAAGAAGATTTCAACATATGGCAAGACTATGCCGAAAAAAATCCTTTACTTTTAAATGTTTCATTATAAAAAAACACTACAGTAACTATTAACAGTAGAAATCAATTTATAAGCTTTTTCACACAGCTTTCACCCATGAGTGGCACATTTTATGATTTGATTTCAAATGTGTAATTTCTATGCGAATCTTGTGTAAAACATTTAAACAGAGACCTTATGTATCAGACCACTGAAAGATGATTCCAAACTTGCACAGATCTTTGGATGCATTTCATCTTTCCCTGGAGGAGTTTTAAAAAATAAACAGTATAACGCATGAGGAAGATTTTCAAAATGCTGATGAATACTCCCTGGGTACCATGGTGTTAAGTTGTTTGCCTGGAGGAAGGAAGTAGCTGTTAAATTACAGTATGCAGCTCTGTCCCTTGTTGGTTATATGAAAACCCAACTCCCAAAAGTAGAGTTAAACAACATGCAATCTCTATTTAGAGGGGGTATTAAAAATATTACCATTCTTCTGACCAAACCACAGAATTAACCAGAAACAAAACACTTTGGATCTGCTTTCCTTAAAGTATATGTAAACCCCAACTTTGTAAACCAACCCATTCAATTTAAAGTGGCACTTTACCCAAAACAACTTGTTAACAATAATGTTCTTTATCAAGGAACATACAGTACAGGTACATTCCACATTAACCACTTCAATACCAGGCAATACACCTTCCTGCCCAGGCCAATTTTCAGCTAGCAGCGCTGTCGCAGTTTGAATGACAATTGCGTGGTCATACAACACTGTACCCAAACAATTTTTTAATCATTTTGTTCCCACAAATAGAGCTTTCTTTTGGTGGTATTTGATCACCTCTGAGGTTTTTATTTTTTGTGCAACAAATAAAAAAAGACCGAAAATTTTGAAAAAAAAAAAAACAAGTTTTTCTTTGTTTCTGTTAAAAAATTTTTGGAAATAAGTATGTTTTCTTCTTCACTGACGGGCACTGATATGGCTGCACTGACGGGCACCGATGAGGTGGCACTGATATGCGGCACTGATGGGCATTTGTAGGTGGCATTGATGGGTACTTATGGGTGGCACTGATGGGTACTGATAGGTGGGCACTGACAGATGACACTAATTGATGGCACTGATGCCCCTAAGGGTGGCATTGCTGGGCATCAGTGCTATGCACAGATTGGGCACTGATTGGGCACATGTGGATGGCCATGGGGTACATACCTGGCCATCCACATGTTGCCCCCTTCCCTGGTGGTCCTAGTGGCGATCCCTGGTGGTCCAGTGTGGTGATCTGAGGGGGGGCTGCGCTGATAAACAATCAGCACAGACCCCCCCCCCCCCCGTCAGGAGAGCCGCAGATTGGCTCTCCTCTACTTGCGTCTGTCAGACGCGAGTGAGGAAAAGCCGATCAAGGGCTCTTCCTATTGACATCGTGATCAGCCGTGATTGGACATGGCTGATCATATGGTAAAGAGCCTCCACCGGAGGCTCTTTACCAAGATCGGTGTAGAGGTATGTCAGACTGACACACCGTTCGCCGCGATGCGCGCCCCCACGGGCGCGCGGCGGCATGTTATCCTGCTGGACGTCATATGACGCCCAGTCAGGATAACTGAACCACCGCCTGGCCGCCATCTGCTATGGGCCGGGCGGGAAGTGGTTAATAATGCTGCTAAAATGTGTGTGCTATAAATTGACTCCAGCATTGCTCCCGTTTCTTCTTGCCAGAGGCTGCCATTTTTAAGAAACCTAGAGCAGCAGTAAATCTTTAGGCTGTCATCAGATCGGCATCTACAAATTTGGCAGAGTGCCTAAAAATAGAGAGCAACTGAGCATGTGCAGAGCAGGGTGAGACAGTGTATTACTGGATCTTAAACAGTAAAGGCACTTATTTTAAATGTTTTACATAGATATACCTGCAAAAGAGGCCAGCCTGGAGTCATCCAGCACTTTTTTTTTAACTAAAGTTCCATTTTAAACATTCTGTTACACTGCCTCGAGCACTGTGTAGTAAGGTTTTAAAGGTTGGAATGTTATACTGACTGGAGAGGACAGCAGAAGATGAGAATCATCTTCTGGAGGTTCCTGGGAGTTCCATGAGCTGTGGCAAATTAACCTCCCGATTGATGGTGTTGCATAGTTCTGGAGCCAATGCCATTTTGAAGAGCCAGCTGCATGACACCAATGACCTTTTTAGCTGTCTTTAAAGCGGAGCTCCAGTCATTTTTTTTCCCTAAAAAAACACCCATGTGATAGTGGCAGCTTATCCAATTTATTCTGGCATATGCTGCATATGTAATTTTTTGTTATTCAGTTATTCAATTTACTCACGTCTCTGACGTGCAAACTCCCATCTTCATTGTGGGCATCTGAAGCCTCCTCACCATTTCTTCCAGGATACAGTGCTGCTGGCTAAGCCAGCATGCACCTCCCGATCTCGTGCCTGCGCAGTGTGTGCAGTATACACACACACACACGTTGTATTGCAGGTTGCCATAGTGTCAGAGAAAATTCTGGTTTGGAAATACCGCGATGCTAGAAGCGGAGGAATGCTCATGGACTCCTGGGATTGATGGCACTTATATCCCAGGAGCCTAAGAGCGGCAGGATATGACGTACCTCACCGCAGAGAAGTACAACAGAAATGGAGAGCTATATTTAGCCCACATGTAATATACTTTGAGAATACAAAAAAAAGACAAACATTCATTGTATTGCGATCGGCAACACCGGGAACCGAGGATTAAAAATAGGGTGGTACTTGGCTTTCAGGAAGATATTCACATCAATGTATTAAAACCTTTTTATTTCCCACGCGCCACCTTTTTTTTTTTTTACACCTTTTAGATTGGACAGGGTGAAAGAGTGGAAAGAGCATTAGTACACCCGTTGGGTTTTTCACTGATCAGGCGGGGGAAAAGCCAACAGGCTGGTTTACAGAAGTCAATCTAGACACTAGTTTTAGTGACCCTGGTGACTACCAAGGATTTCTCTCACTTTGGAGGGATTTCCTCTCAGTTTCTGCTATAGTTTTGGGATAGGAAGTAAACAGAAATCTCTCCAATGGGACACAGATGGCAAATTAAAATATGACCAGGATTAGCTTTGCCTTTAGTTCTACTGTCATATAGTTATTTGCCTTGGATCTTGCTTTGTATGTCCCTTAAAATCAGTCATTACAGGTGCTAGACCAGAGTGAAAACTGCCATTGTACAGTGTAGATAGCAGCATGTAGATAGCAGCAACAAGTAAACACCATTTAAACACAAATTGCAGTTGGGGCTAGAATTACATGGGACAGAAACCACAACCCATTTTATGGGTTCCAAAATCTTCCAACAGTGCAGAAAAATGAATTTTATTGAACGTGCAGGGAGCTGTAGGAGCAAAAAAAAAAAAAAAATTCTGGTGGTAACCCATTTATTGACTGCCAGCATGTTAAACAGCTCTTACAGCAAAACCGCAGATATTGGCTGATGTATTATGTGCAACTGGGATAATGTTTTGCCAGATTTCTGAAAAACCCAGGTTTCCTTACTTCCTGCAGTGCTTTCCTGAGCTGCTGTCTGTTTTACAAGTCAAGGTCGCAACAGCCAGCTAGTCTCTAAGCTGTACGGCACCAGCTGATAAATGCAAGTCGATGGCCATCACAGCATCTGTAAAATAATGGTTTATGAAACTAGAAATTTTACTTTTTCCAGTATCTTAACAGTTAGGTCCTGTGATTTTCAAATATACAAAAATAAAAGCTGAACAATTTGCAGCCTTCAAATGTACCCCACCTAAGAACTGATTGAGGACAGATTTACTTCTATGTGTTGCCATTCACCAACGCTTCAAGGCAAGGCACATGCAGTGCAATGTGCTGCAAAGCATGGCAATGCACCATAGTGCACTGGGGCAAAGGTTTTAAGACATTTTGATGTGTCAGAAGCGCGTTTTTTTCTTTTTTTTATTGCATCGGCTGCCACCTACATTAACACATGACATAGTGAACATTAACATTCCACATGTAAAAAGGCCCCAAATGTACCTATTAGTAAAAGTGTTGGATATGAAAGGGTACTCAGACATAAGATAATTTGACAAATCTGACCAGTCTCCGGTAGATATGCTGTTTACTGTTATGTCTATGAATAGCTGCAGCTCTTTATTTCACAGAAACAAGGATGAAAGTTTAAAAGTGATATATTATGGAATACCTACAGGTAACTAGGCTTGACATAAGCCAAGCATAGGTGTAGCCTTTTTTAGCTATGAAATTATGATCTACATTTTTCAGTTCATATAAAAATAAAACCTGGAAGCTAGAAGAAATGTCATATATGAGTTTGCTGATTACACGCACTCATAGTCCATTGATGCTTCTTTTAGCTTCACAAGATACTAGTTGACTTTTTATTACACTGACCCATTGGCTTAAATGGTTTCTAAGTCAATGACCTGGACCAACTATGCAGATCTGAAAAGTTCAAGTTAAAAGCAAACCTTTGCACTCTATGGGAAAAAAGCCTCCTCGGATTGCCATTCTTGTCTGGGAACTGGGGGATTTTGGAGGGTGTAGGTGTGTGTGGTTCACCATTAAAGCCAAGTACACATGGGTCACATATCGGTCAGTATCCACCAGTTCAACAGGAACTGGTCGACATTCAAAGCTGTCCTTCCAACAGAAGTCTAACGAGAGTTAAAGGGACACGCTGGCAAACCAGCTTCTTGCCGCGTTGGCAGCCAGTGGCCGGTGAGTGTGTTCTGGCAGGGCAGGGCAGCCCCCCTGTCAGAACACAAAGGAACAGCTGAGAAGATCGCCACACTAACAATCGCTTAGTTAGTACGGTGACCTCTCAGTTTAAAACTCAGCCTGCTGGGTTGAAGCTTTTTCTCGATTGCCTATATACAGGATTACTAAATACAAAAGGTAATATCTAGAACCTGTTTTTTATCGTGTTTAGTAAAAGTACTAATTTTTTAACAAAAGCAGGTCTGTTAATAAGGGTCATGTCAGATGGGCAAATTTATTTGCAGTAATACGCTAAGAGAATTCTCGCTAAGGGCCCTTTCACACTGGGGCGGTTTGCATGCGCTATTGCGCTAATAGCGCCTGCAAACCGACCCGAAAGTGCCGCTGCTTTGTCTCCAATGTGAAAGCCCCGAGGGCTTTCACACTGGAGCGGTGCGCTAGCAGGACGGGAAAAAAAGTCCTGCTAGCAGCATCTTCGGAGCGGTGAAGGAGCGGAATGTATACCGCTCCTTCACCGCTCCTGCCCATTGAAATCAATGGGACAGCGCGGCTATACCGCCGGCAAAGCGCCTCTGCAGAGGCGCTTTGCAGTGGTTTTTAACCTTTTCTCAGCCGCTAGCGGGGGTAAAACCGTCCCGCTAGCGGCCGCATACCGACGGTAAAGCGCCGCTTACAATAGCGGCGATTTACCGCCGACGCCGCCCCAGTGTGAAAGGGCCCTAAGGAAATCATAGTTATTTTCTATGATTGCGTTTATCATTCATTATCAATGACAAGGTTGCCAGCACAATGACTCTGCATTCACCTCCATGGCTTTAACGACAAATTGCTGAATGAATTGAATGACCCGTAGCTACCAACCAAAAAGAACTTGCAACAAACTACCAGTGACTATAGCAATGTAAAAAAAATAAATACTGTATTTATTGGCGTATAACACTCACTTTTTCACCATGAAAATCGGGTGCACATAGCGTGTGCGTCTTATACGCCAACTCTTCAATCTTAAATACAGTGAGATTCTCCTGTTTACTTGGCGGCCTCTGTAATAGAAAGTCCCATCTCCTGGGCCGCCATTGGACCACTGTTCTGTCTATCATAGGAGATTCTCACTGTATGTAATCTGTTGGCGCTTGTCCCGCACCCCTTCCCTGTCCCCTCTAGGCTGCAGATGGGCATCGATCAGACTGCACTGATGGCAGTGATGAGGCTGCTGCATTGATGGCAGTGATGAGGCTGCTGCATTGATGGCAGTGATGAGGCTGCTGCATTGATGGCAGTGATGAGGCTGCTGCATTGATGGCAGTGATGAGGCTGCTGCATTGATGAGGCTGCTGCATTGATGGCAGTGATGAGGCTGCTGCATTGATGAGGCTGCTGCATTGATGGCAGTGATGAGGCTGCTGCATTGATGGCAGTGATGAGGCTGCTGCATTGATGGCAGTGATGAGGCTGCTGCATTGATGGCAGTGATGAGGCTGCTGCATTGATGGCAGTGATGAGGCTGCTGCATTGATGGCAGTGATGAGGCTGCTGCATTGATGGCAGTGATGAGGCTGCTGCATTGATGGCAGTGATGAGGCTGCATTGATGTAGACTAATGAGGCTGCACTGATGGCACTTCTGAGGCTGCAGATGGACATTGATCAGGCTGCATTGATGTAGACTAATGAGACTGCATTGATGGCACTTGTGAGGCTGCAGATGGACATTGATCAGGCTGCATTGATGTAGACTAATGAGACTGCATTGATGGCACTTGTGAGGCTGCAGATGGACATTGATCAGGCTGCATTGAGGCAATGGTGAGGCTGCATATGGGCACTGACCCTTATTTTGCTTCAAAGTTCCTTATTAAAAATTTTAGTTTTTTTCCTGAAACTTCCCTCTTAAAATGAAGGTGCGTGTTATACGCCGATAAATACGGTAATCGGTGGCATTTGCGATTTGTAGTGACAAGGAATCACTGCTCCAAGGAGGACTCATCTGGAGGTCCCAAGTAGAAAAAAAAAAAAAATTATATGTTTAACCACTTGCCGACCGCCTAACGTAGATATACGTCGGCAGAATGGCACGGGCAGGCAGAATCACGTACGTGATCTGCCTCCCGCGGGCGGGGGGGTCCGATCGGACCCCCCCCCCGTGCCAGCGGCGGTCGGCATTTGACTGGGAGCGTTGGGAGGCGAGGGGGAGACCATCCGATCGTGGCCCCCCCCTCGCGATCGCTCCCAGCCAATCGGAATCCTCCCCTGCCTGTGTGTAGTTTCACACAGGCAGAGGATGTGATGTCATCTCTCCTCGGCTTGGCAGTTTCCGTTCCAGCGCCGAGGAGAGAAGACATGTAAGTGCACAAAACACTACACACACACACAGTAGAACATGCCAGGCACATAAAACACCCCGATCCCCCCCCCCCCCGATCGCCCCCCCGATCCCCCCCCCCCTGTCACAAACTGACACCAAGCAGTATTTTTTTTTTTTTTCTGATTACTGATTGGTGTCAGTTTGTGACAGTTACAGTGTTAGGGCAGTGAGTGGTAGCCCCCTTTAGGTCTAGGGTACCCCCCTAACCCCCCCTAATAAAGTTTTAACCCCTTGATCACCCCCTGTCACCAGTGTCACTAAGCGATCATTTTTCTGATCGCTGTATTAGTGTCGCTGGTGACGCTAGTTAGGGAGGTAAATATTTAGGTTCGCCGTCAGCGTTTTATAGCGTCAGGGACCCCCATATACTATCTAATAAATGTTTTAACCCCTCGATTGCCCCCTAGTTAACCCTTTCACCACTGATCACCGTATAAGTGTTACGGGTGACGCTGGTTAGTTCGTTTATTTTTTATAGTGTCAGGGCACCCGCCGTTTATTACCGAATAAAGGTTTAGCCCCCTGATCGCCCGGCGGTGATATGCGTCGCCCCAGGCAGCGTCAGATTAGCGCCAGTACCGCTAACACCCACGCACGCAGCATAAGCCTCCCTTAGTGGTATAGTATCTGTACGGATCAATATCTGATCCGATGAGATCTATACTAGCGTCCCCAGCAGTTTTGGGTTCCCAAAAACGCAGTGTTAGCGGGATCAGCCCAGATACCCGCTAGCACCTGCGTTTTTCCCCTCCGCCCGGCCCAGCCCAGCCCACCCAAGTGCAGTATCGATCGATCACTGTCACTTACAAAACACTAAACAAATAACTGCAGCGTTCGCAGAGTCAGGCCTGATCCCTGCGATCGCTAACAGTTTTCTTGGTAGCGTTTTGGTGAACTGGCAAGCACCAGCCCCAGGCAGCGTCAGGTTAGCGCCAGTACCGCTAACACCCACGCACCGTACACCTCCCTTAGTGGTATAGTATCTGAACGGATCAATATCTGATCCGATCAGATCTATACTAGCGTCCCCAGCAGTTTAGGGTTCCCACAAACGCAGTGTTAGCGGGATCAGCCCAGATACCTGCTAGCACCTGCGTTTTGCCCCTCCGCCCGGCCCAGCCCAGCCCACCCAAGTGCAGTATCGATCGATCACTGACACTTACAAAACACTAAACGCATAACTGCAGCGTTCGCAGAGTCAGGCCTGATCCCTGCGATCGCTAACAGTTTTTTTTGTAGCGTTTTGGTGAACTGGCAAGCACCAGCGGCCTAGTACACCCCGGTCGTAGTCAAACCCGCACTGCAGTAACACTTGGTGACGTGGCGAGTCCCATAAGTGCAGTTCAAGCTGGTGAGGTGGCAAGCACAAGTAGTGTCCCGCTGCCACCAAAAAGACAAACACAGGCCCGTCGTGCCCATAATGCCCTTCCTGCTGCATTCGCCAATCCTAATTGGGAACCCACCACTTCTGCAGCGCTCGTACTTCCCCCATTCACATCCCCAACCAAATGCAGTCGGCTGCATGAGAGGCATTTTCTTTATGTCCTCCCGAGTACCCCTACCCAACGAACCCCCCCAAAAAAGATGTCGTGTATGCAGCAAGCGCGGATATAGGCGTGACACCCGCTATTATTGTCTCTCCTGTCCTGACAATCCTGGTCTTTGTATTGGTGAATGTTTTGAACGCTACCATTCACTAGTTGAGTATTAGCGTAGGGTACAGCATTGCACAGACTAGGCGCACTTTCACAGGGTCTCCCAAGATGCCATCGCATTTTGAGAGACCCGAACCTGGAACCGGTTACAGTTATAAAAGTTAGTTACAAAAAAAAAAAAGTGTAAAAAAAAAAAAAACACAAACAAAAATATAAAATAAAAAATAATAGTTGTCGTTTTATTGTTCTCTCTCTATTCTCTCTATTGTTCTGCTCTTTTTTACTGTATTCTATTCTGCAATGTTTTATTGTTATTATGTTTTATCATGTTTGCTTTTCAGGTATGCAATTTTTTATACTTTACCGTTTACTGTGCTTTATTGTTAACCATTTTTTTGTCTTCAGGTACGCCATTCACGACTTTGAGTGGTTATACCAGAATGATGCCTGCAGGTTTAGGTATCATCTTGGTATCATTCTTTTCAGCCAGCGGTCGGCTTTCATGTAAAAGCAATCCTAGCGGCTAATTAGCCTCTAGACTGCTTTTACAAGCAGTGGGAGGGAATGCCCCCCCCCCCCCAACGTCTTCCGTGTTTTTCTCTGGCTCTCCTGTCTCAGCAGGAAACCTGAGAATGCAGCCGGAGATTCAGCCAGCTGACCATAGAGCTGATCAGAGACCAGAGTGGCTCCAATCATCTCTATGGCCTAAGAAACCGGAAGCTACGAGCATTTTATGACATAGATTTCGCCGGATGTAAACAGCGCCATTGGGAAATTGGGAAAGCATTTTATCACACCGATCTTGGTGTGGTCAGATGCTTTGAGGGCAGAGGAGAAATCTAGGGTCTAATAGACCCCAATTTTTTCAAAAAAGAGTACCTGTCACTACCTATTGCTATGATAGGGGATATTTACATTCCCTGAGATAACAATAAAAATGATTTAAAAAAAAAAAAAAAAAAAAAATGAAAGGAACAGTTTTAAAATAAGATAAAAAAAATAATAATAATAAGAAAAAAAAAAAAAAGCACCCCTGTCCCCCCTGCTCTCGCGCTAAGGCGAACGCAAGCGTCGGTCTGGCGTCAAACAGCAATTGCACCATGCATGTGAGGTATCACCGCGAATGTCAGATCGAGGGCAGTAATTTTAGCAGTAGACCTCCTCTATAAATCTAAAGTGGTAACCTGTAAAGGCTTTTAAAGGCTTTTAAAAATGTATTTCGTTTGTCGCCACTGCACGTTTGTGCGCAATTTTAAAGCATGTCATGTTTGGTATCCATGTACTCGGCCTAAGATCATCTTTTTTATTTCATCAAACATTTGGGCAATATAGTGTGTTTTAGTGCATTAAAATTTTAAAAAGTGTGTTTTTTCCCCAAAAAATGCGTTTGAAAAATCGCTGCGCAAATACTGTGTGAAAAAAAAAAAAATGAAACACCCACCATTTTAATCTGTAGGGCATTTGCTTTAAAAAATATATAATGTTTGGGGGTTCAAAGTAATTTTCTTGCAAAAAAAAAATTATTTTTTTATGTAATCAAAAAGTGTCAGAAAGGGCTTTGTCTTCAAGTGGTTAGAAGAGTGGGTGATGTGTGACATAAGCTTCTAAATGTTGTGCATAAAATGCCAGGACAGTTCAAAACCCCCCCAAATGACCCCATTTTGGAAAGTAGACACCCCAAGCTATTTGCTGAGAGGTATGTCGAGTCCATGGAATATTTTATATTGTGACACAAGTTGCGGGAAAGAGACAATTTTTTATTTTTTTTATTTTTATTTGCGCAAAGTTGTCACTAAATGATATATTGCTCAAACATGCCATGGGAATATGTGAAATTACACCCCAAAATGCATTCTGTTGCTTCTCCTGAGTACGGGGATACCACATGTGTGAGACTTTTTGGGAGCCTAGCTGCGTACGGGACCCCAAAAACCAAGCACCGCCTTCAGGCTTTCTAAGGCCGTAAATTTTTGATTTCACTCTTCACTGCCTATCACAGTTTCGGAGGCCATGGAATGCCCAGGTGGCAAAAAACCCCCCCAAATGACCCCATTTTGGAAAGTAGACACCCCAAGCTATTTGATGAGAGGTATAGTGAGTATTTTGCAGACCTCACTTTTTGTCACAAAGTTTTGAAAATTGAAAAAAGAAAAAAAAAAATGGTTTTTTCTCATCTTTATTTTCAAAAACAAATGAGAGCTGCAAAATACTCACCATGCCTCTCAGCAAATAGCTTGGGGTGTCTACTTTCCAAAATGGGGTCATTTGGGGGGGGGGGATTTGTGCCACCTGGGCATTCCATGGCCTCCGAAACTGTGATAGGCAGTGAAGAGTGAAATCAAAAATTTACACCCTTAGAAATCCTGAAGGCGGTGATTGGTTTTCGGGGCCCCGTACGCGGCTAGGCTCCCAAAAAGTCCCACACATGTGGTATCCCCGTACTCAGGAGAAGTAGCTAAATGTATTTTGGGGTGCAATTCCACATAGGCTCATGGCCTGTGTGAGCAATATATCATTTAGTGACAACTTTGTGCAAAAAAAAAAAAAAAAAAATTTGTCACTTTCCCGCAACTTATGTCAAAATATAAAACATTCCATGGACTCAACATGCCTCAAAGCAAATAGCTTGGGGTGTCTACTTTCCAAAATGGGGTCATTTGGGGGGGGTTTTATGCCATCTGGGCATTTTATGGCCTTCAAAAATGTGATAGGTAGTGAGGAGTAAAATCAAAAATGTACGCCCTTAGAAATCCTGAAGGCAGTGATTGGTTTTCGGGGCCCCGTACGCAGCTAGGCTCCCAAAAAGTCCCACACATGTGGTATCCCCGTACTCAGGAGAAGCAGCTACATGTATTTTGGGGTGCAATTCCACATATGCCCATGGCCTGTGTGAGCAATATATCATTTAGTGACAACTTTTTGTAATTTTTTTTTTTTTGTCATTATTCAATAACTTGGGACAAAAAAAAATGAATATTCAATGGGCTCAACATGCCTCTCAGCAATTTCCTTGGGGTGTCTACTTTCCAAAATGGGGTCATTTGTGGGGGTTTTGTACTGCCCTGCCATTTTAGCACCTCAAGAAACGACATAGGCAGTCATAAATTAAAGGCTGTGTAAATTCCAGAAAATGTACCCTAGTTTGTAGGCGCTATAACTTTTGCGCAAACCAATAAATATACACTTATTGACATTTTTTTTACCAAAGACATGTGGCCGAATACATTTTGGCCTAAATGTATGACTAAAATTGAGTTTATTGGATTTTTTTTAGAACAAAAAGTAGAAAATATCATTTTTTCAAAATTTTCGGTCTTTTTCCGTGTATAGCGCAAAAAATAAAAACGGCAGAGGTGATCAAATACCATCAAAAGAAAGCTCTATTTGTGGGAAGAAAAGGACGCAAATTGCGTTTGGGTACAGCATTGCATGACCGCGCAATTAGCAGTTAAAGCGACGCAGTGCCGAATTGTAAAAAGTGCTCTGGTCAGGAAGGGGGTAAAACCTTCCGGGGCTGAAGTGGTTAAATATGCATACGGCTGCAATTTTCTAGACCCCACTAAAAACTAATTGCTATTTTCTTGCAGCCATGGAAACAGTAGTGTGCTTATAGGTCTGATTTGCTGCTTTTCTCAACTCCTGAAAATGACAGCTGAAGAATGAACTTATGAATCGGATTATTTGCTATAGGGGAGACTCTGACACTTTTATATATAAAAGTAGCAAACTGACTACTGGTTACCATAAATACGCTTTAATATATTTGATGCAGCAGCCCTGAAGGCCTTTGAACTTCATTACCAAGGGCTAATCCATTACATAACGCCTAAAATGCGAGCAGCTATAAAATTCAGTTACATTTTGAAAACATTTAAATAAATGTAGTCTTCGTACTGCAATCCCCTGCACATCAGCATTAAGACTGAAAGAATGAGCAGCAATTACAAGCCAGCATTGCACAGTGCCAGGAATCCAAACAATAGAAGGTATTGCCTAGAAGACTGACCTTAGCGAGCTGCTGTTGCTTTACTATCCAATCACAGCCTTAATTAAATTGAACTGTTTTGATTTGGGGGGGGGTGATCACTGACGGGTGTTTTTTTCACCTTAAAGCATATGATGCATTAAGGTGAAAAACCACTTACCTTTACAACCCTTTTAACTCTCCTAGAAGTCAGCAGTGTTTTTGCAGAAAAACACTTGTAAAAGTGTGCATGGACACTTCATGGAGGTTAACATGCAGGGAAGATTAGGGGCAGGGAAAAAAAAATAAATAAAAAACAAATGCCCCTAGGAACAGCTGTAGAAATGTCCAGTGTGCATGAGGCATCAATATCCAGCTCTACTAAAATAACATTTTTGGAAGAAAAGACACATACAGTCAGGTCCATAAATATTGGGACATCGTCACAATTCACCACCACAATGGATTTGAAATTAAACGAACAAGATGTGTTTTAACTGCAGACTTTCAGCTTTAATTTGAGGGTATTTACAGCCAAATTAGGTGAACGGTGTAGGAATTACAAGAGTTTGTATATGTGCCTCCCATTTTTGAAGGGACCAAAAGTAATGGGACAGATTAACAATCATCCATCAAACTTTCACTTTTTAATACTTGATTGCAAATCCTTTGCAGTCAATTACAGCCTGAAGTCTGGAACGCATAGAAATCACCAGACGCTGGGTTTCATCCCTGGTGATGCTCTGCCAGGCCTCTACTGCAACTGTCTTCAGTTCCTGCTTGTTCTTGGGGCATTTTCCCTTCAGTTTTGTCTTCAGCAAGTGAAATGCATGCTCAATTGGATTCAGGTCAGGTGATTGATTTGGCCATTGCATAACATTCCACTTCTTTCCCTTAAAAAACGTATTGGTTGCTTTTACAGTATGCTTTGGGTCATTGTCCATCTGCACTGTGAAGCGCCGTCCAATGAGTTCTGAAGCATTTTGCTGAATATGAGCAGAGAATATTGCCCGAAACACTTCAGAATTCATCCTGCTGCTTTTGTCAGCAGTCACATCATCAATAAATACAAGAGAACCAGTTCCATTGGCAGCCATACATGCCAACGCCATGGCACTACCACCACCATGCTACACTGATGAGGTGGTATGCTTTGGATCATGAGCAGTTCCTTTCCTTCTCCATACTCTTCTCTTCCCATCACTCTGGTACAAGTTGATCTTGGTCTCATCTGTCCATAGGATGTTGTTCCAGAACTATGAAGGCTTTTTTAGATGTTGTTTGGCAAACTCTAATCTGGCCTTCCTGTTTTTGAGGCTCACCAATGGTTTTTATCTTGTGGTGAACCCTCTGTATTCACTCTGGTGAAGTCTTCTCTTGATTGTTGACTTTGACACACATACACCTACCTCCTGGAGAGTGTTGTTGATCTGGCCAACTGTTGTGAAGGGTGTTTTCTTCACCAGGGAAAGAATTCTTCAGTCATCCACCACAGTTGTTTTGCGTGGTCTTCCGGGTCTTTTGGTGTTGCTGAGCTCACCGATGCGTTCTCTCTTTACAAGGATGTTCCAAACAGTTGATTTGGCCACACCTAATGTTTTTGCTATGTCTCTGATGGGTTTGTTTTGTTTTTTCAGCCTAATGATGGCTTGCTTCACTGATATTGAGAGTTGACAGCAACAGATTCCACATGCAAATAGCACACTTGAAATGAACTCTGGACCTTTTATCTGCTCCTTGTAAATGGGATAATGAGGGAACATACACCTGGCCATGGAACAGCTGAGCAGCCAAATGTCCCATTACTTCTGGTCCCTTAACCACTTGGCGACCACCGCACGATGATGTACGTCAGCAGAGCGGCACGGGCAGGCAAAAGGGCTTACATGTACATCCTTGCCTGCCCGCGGGTGGGGGGGTCCGATCGGACACCCCCCCGGTGCCTGCAGCGGTCGCATACAGGTCAGGGGCGATCAAAGGTGAGGGAGAGGCCACTCATTCGTGGCTCCCCCCTCGCGATCGCTCCTGGCCAATGACAGACCTTCCTCTCCCTCTGTAATGTAAACAGAGGGAGAGGAAGTGATGTCATCCTTCCTCGAGCCGGTCTTTTCGTTCCAGCGCCGAGGAGAGAAGACATCCAAGTAAGTTTGCAATAACACTACACTAACAGTAGAACACGCAGGCACACCTTGTCACCCCCTGATTCACCCCCCTGTACCCCCTGTCACACTGACACCAAAGCAGTTTTTTTTTTTCTGATTATTGCACTGGTGTCAGTTTGTGACAGTTATAAGTGTTAGGGCAGTTAGGGTTAGCCCCCCTTTAGGTCTGGGGTACCCCCCTTTAGGTCCAGGGTACCCCCCAACAAAGTTTTAACCCCGTGATCACCCCCCGTCGCCAGTGTCACTAAGCGATCGTTTTTCTGATCGCTGTATTAGTGACACAGGTGACGCTAGTTAGGGAGGTAAGTATATAGGTTCTCCGCCAGTGTTTTATAGCGACAGGGACCCCCATATACTACCTACTAAAGGTTTTAACCCCTGATTGCCTCCTAGTTAACCCTTTCACCAGTGATCACCGTATAAGTGTTACGGGTGAAGCTGGTTAGTTTGTTTATGATAATAAACGGTGGGTGCCCTAAAACTATCTTATAAAGGTTTAACCCCCTGATCGCCCGGCGGTGATATAAGTTAAGTTTTTAGGGTCAGATAAGGTCTGCGTCGCCCCAGGCAGCGTCAGGTTAGTGCCAGTACCGCTAAAACCGATCAGATCTATACTCCCCAGCAGTTTAGGGTCCTCAAAAACGCAGTGGTAGCGGGATCAGCCCAGATACCTGCTAGCACCTGCGTTTTGCCCCTCGGCCCAGCCCAGCCCAGCCAAGTGCAGTATCGATTGATCACTGACACTTACAAAACACTAAGCACACATAACTGCAGCGTTCGCAGAGTCAGGCCTGATCCCTGCGATCGCTAACAGTTTTTTGGTAGCGTTTTGATACAGTCGCTGACAGTCAGGAGCTTTTTTTGCCTGTGAGTCTCACTAGTGTACCCCTAAATTTAGAGCCCAAAATGGCAAATCGAAGGTACACTAGTGAAGAGGCCTACACGTTTCTGAGCATGACAGATAGTGAAGAGGAAGTCACTCATCTGTCAGATTCAGGCTCAGAATATGATCCTGTAGAGGACAGCGGTTCCATGACAGATAGCTCTGACGACGGAGTTGTGGTCCCTGCTAAAGTCAGGCGTACCAGACCCCAATTTTCTTCTTCTGTCCTTGAAGTGCAAGAACCGCAGGGCTCTCGTATGAAGCAGAGAAGTACTAGCGCCGCTATTCCTTCTGGTGAACTGGCCAAGCACCAGCGTCCTAGTACACCCTGGTCGTACATCCAGCACTGCAGTAACACTTGGTGACGTGGCGAGTCCCATAAGTGCAGTTCAAGCTGGCGAGGTGGCAAGCACAAGTAGTGTCCCGCTGCCACCAAGAAGACAAAAACAGGCCCGTCGTGCCCATAGTGCCCTTCCTGCTGCATTCACCAATCCGAATTGGGAACCCACCACTTCTGCAGCACCCGTACTTCCCCCATTCACTGGCCAACCCGGAATTCAGGTGGAAACAGTTGATTTTACGCCACTGGATTTTTATTCACTGTTTTTCACCGAAGATCTCTATAGATCTATTGTGGACCAAAGCAATTTATACGCTGGTCAACACATCGCCGCTAATCCCCAGTCCTCCCTTGCCAGAGATTGGAGACCAATTACGGTCTCCGAATTTAAACTCTTTCTGGGCCTTTCCCTCAACATGGGCTTGAATAAAAAGAGTAAGTTGCGGTCATATTGGTCCACTGACCCAATTTACCATGCGCCCGTGTTCTCTGCCTCCATGGCCAGGGCACGATACAAGCAGATTTTGCGGTTCATGCACTTCAACAACAATGAACTCTGTCGTCCTCGTGGAGACCCTGAATACGATCGGCTCTACAAAATTCGGCCCCTCTTAAACCACTTCAACCAACGTTTTGCAGACTTGTTTACTCCCCATCAAGTTGTCTGCGTTGATGAGTCCCTGATTAAATTTTCTGGCCGCTTGTCATTCAAACAGTACCTTCCCAGCAAGCGTGCCAGATACGGGGTCAAGATGTATAAGCTCTGTGACAGGGCCACAGGCTATACATGAAGTTTTATGGTTTACGAGGGCAAAGATAGTCACGTAGAGCCGACAAACTGCCCTGACTACATAGGAAGCGCTGGCAAGATAGTGTGGGACTTGGTGTCACCCTTATTCGGAAAGGGGTACCATTTATATGTTGACAATTATTACACGAGAGTGCTACTTTTTAGTCACTTGTTTGATCAGCAGATTGGAGCATGTGGCACCGTGCGACCTAATCACCGGGGCTTTCCCAAGCAGCTTGTAGATTCCCGTCTTAGGCTGGGGGAGAGAGCCTGCTTGAAGTGTAATAATTTGCTCGCTATGAAGTGGAGGGATAAGAAGAATGTTTTCGTTCTCACCTCCCTTCATGCAGACACGACGGCCCAAATTACTATGGCAAATGGTGTTTTGGAGAAACCCCTCTGTGTCCACAAATATAACCAAAATATGGTAGGGGTGGACCTCAACGACCAGTTGTTGGCGCCGTACCTAGTTGCCCGTAAGGCCAGACGCTGGTACAAAAAAGTGTCTGTTTATTTATTTCAATTGGCTTTGCTGAACGCTCATGTGCTATACAGAGCTTCAGGACGGACTGGATCCTTCCTTAAATTCCAGGAAGAGATCGTCAGAGCCCTTCTGTATCCAGATGGTGCTCCACCTCACCTTCCCCAACCAAATGCAGTAAGCCGGCTGCATGAGAGGCATTTTCAATATGTCCTCCCGAGTACCCCTACCAAACAAGCCCCCCAAAGAAAATGTTGTGTCTGCAGAAAGCGCGGATTTAGGCGTGACACCCGGTATTATTGTCCCTCCTGTCCTGGCAATCCTGGTCTTTGCATTGGTGAATGTTTTGAGCGCTACCATACACTAGTTGAGTTTTAGCGTAGGGTACAGCATTGCACAGACTAGGACACACTTTCACAGGGTCTCCCAAGATGCCATTGCATTTTGAAAGACCCAAACCTGGAACCGTTACAGTTTTAAAAGTTAGTTATAAAAAAAATAAAAAATAAAAAAAGGGAAAAAAAAAAAAATAAATAAAATAAAAAAAAACAAAAATAGTTGTCGTTTTATTGTTCTCTCTATTTTCTCTCCATTGTTCTGCTCTTTTTTACTGTATTCTATTCTGCAATGTTTTATTGTTTTTATGTTTTATCATGTTTGCTTTTCAGGTATGTAATTTTTTTTTATAGTTTACTGCATTTTAACCATTTTTTTGTTTTCAGGTACGCCATTCAGCTGCAGCACGGATTTATTTATCTTGACAGCAACAGCGTTTGCTCCCACGATACATAAAGCCGTGACTCCTGCGCCACAGTTACATACTTCAGCATATATGCCGAAGCGTGGGGGCAGCAGTGGGTGGAGGAGCGATTTGCTCCTGCCTTTTGTGGGAGGATGCCCCCATGCTTCGGCATATATATTTTAGGTAGGCACAGGTTGCGTTAAATGTTTTATTTTTTACTATTTTTTTTTTGTATTTGCTTTGCAGGTATGGTAAGTCTTACTGTTATACTGTAATGTTACTTTGTTTTTTGTTAACCATCATTTGCTTAGCAGGTACGCCATTCAGTTGCAGCGCGGATTTATTTATCTTGACAGCAACAGCGTTTGCTCCCACGATACATAAAGCCGTGACTCCAGCGCTGTCGGAGGTGATTTCACCACCAGTTACATACTTCAGCATATATGCCGAAGCGTGGGGGCAGCAGTGGGTGGAGGAGCGATTTGCTCCTGCCTTTTGCGGGAGGATGCCCCCATGCTTCGGCATATATAAACGGTGCATGTATGCCCATCATTAGAAGTGAGTGGATGAAGGGAGGTATTCTAATGGTGAGCATACCCACCGATCAATATCTTTTTTTCGTTCAGCCCACAGGCTGCATGAAAAAAAAGTTTACAATATATGCCCAACAAGGACCAGCAACGTACTGGTATGTTGCTGGACTTTGAGTGGTTATACCAGAATGATGCCTGCAGGTTTAGGTATCATCTTGGTATCATTTTCAGCCAGCGGTCGGCTTTCATGTAAAAGCAATCCTAGCGGCTAATTAGCCTCTAGACTGCTTTTACAAGCAGTGGGAGAGAATGCCCCCCCCCCACCGTCTTCCATGTTTTTCTCTGGCTCTCCTGTCCCAACAGGGAACCTGAAAATGCAGCCGGTGATTCAGCCAGCTGACCATAGAGCTGATCAGAGACCAGAATGGCTCCAAACATCTCTATGGCCTAAGAAACCAGAAGCTACGAGCATTTTATGACTTAGATTTCGCCGGATGTAAACAGCGCCATTGGGAAATTGGGAAAGCATTTTATCACACCGATGTTGGTGTGGTTAGATGCTTTGAGGGCAGAGGAGAGATCTAGGGTCTAATAGACCCCAATTTTTTTTTAAAAAAAAGGAGTACCTGTCACTACCTATTGCTATCATAGGGGATATTTACATTCCCTGAGATAACAATAAAAATGATTAAAAAAACATAAAAATGAAAGGAACAGTTTAAAAATAAGATAAAAAAATAATAATAGAAAAAAAAAAAAAAAAAGCACCCCTGTCCCCCCCTGCTCTCGCGCAAAGGCAAACGCAAGCGTCGGTCTGGCATCAAATGTAAACAGCAATTGCACCATGCATGTGAGGTATCACCGCGAAGGTCAGATCGAGGGCAGTAATTTTAGCAGTAGACCTCCTCTGTAAATCTAAAGTGGTAACCTGTAAAGGCTTTTAAAAATGTATTTAGTTTGTCGCCACTGCACGTTTGTGCGCAATTTTAAAGCATGTCATGTTTGGTATCCATGTACTCGGCCTTAGATCATCTTTTTTATTTCATCAAACATTTGGGTAATATAGTGTGTTTTAGTGCATTAAAATTTTAAAAAGTGTGTTTTTTCCCCAAAAAATGCGCTTGAAAAATCGCTGCGCAATTACTGTGTGAAAAAAAAAAATGAAACACCCACCATTTTAATCTGTAGGGCATTTGCTTTAAAAAAATATATAATGTTTGGGGGTTCAAAGTAATTTTCTTGCAAAAAAAAAAAAATTTTCTCATGTAAACAAAAAGTGTCAGAAAGGGCTTTGTCTTCAAGTGGTTAGAAGAGTGGGTGATGTGTGACATAAGCTTCTAAATGTTGTGCATAAAATGCCAGGACAGTTCAAAACCCCCCCAAATGACCCCATTTTGGAAAGTAGACACCCCAAGCTATTTGCTGAGAGGCATGTCGAGTCCATGGAATATTTTATATTGTGACACAAGTTGCGGGAAAAAGACAATTTTTTTTTTTTTATGCACAAAGTTGTCACTAAATGATATATTGCTCAAACATGCCATGGGAATATGTGAAATTACACCCCAAAATAAATTCTGTTGCTTCTCCTGAGTACGGGGATACCACATGTGTGAGACTTTTTGGGAGCCTAGCCGCGTACGGGACCCTGAAAACCAAGCACCGCCTTCAGGCTTTCTAAGGGCGTAAATTTTTGATTTCACTCTTCACTGCCTATCACATTTTCAGAGGCCATGGAATGCCCAGATGGCACAACCCCCCCCCCCCCCCCCGACCCCATTTTGGAAAATAGACACCCCAAGCTATTTGCTGAGAGGTATAGTGAGTATTTTGCAGACCTCACTTTTTGTCACAAACTTTTGAAAATTGAAAAAAAAAAAAAAAAATACATTTTTCTTGTCTTTCTTCATTTTCAAAAACAAATAAGAGCTGCAAAATATTCACCATGCCTCTCAAATAGCTTGGGGTGTCTACTTTCCAAAATGGGGTCATTTTGGGGGGGGGTTTGTGCTATCTTGGCATTTTATGGCCTTCGAAACTGTGATAGGTAGTGAGGAGTGAAATCAAAAATTTACGCCCTTAGAAATCCTGAAGGCGGTGCTTGGTTTTCGGGGCCCTGTACACGGCTAGGCTCCCAAAAAGTCCTAAACATGTGGTATCCCCGTACTCAGGAGAAGCAGCAGAATGTATTTTGGGGTGTAATTCCACATATGCCCATGGCATGTTTGAGCAATATATCATTTAGTGACAACTTTGTGCAAAAAAAAAAAAAATAATGTGTTACTTTCCCGCAACTTGTGTCAAAATATAAAATATTCCATGGACTCAACATGCCTCTCAGCAAATAGCTTGGGGTGTCTACTTTCCAAAATGGGGTCATTTGGGGGGTTTTGTGCCATCTGGGCATTTTATGGCCTTCATAACTGTGATAGGTAGTGAGGAGTGAAATCAAAAATTTATGCCCTTAGAAATCCTGAAGGCAGTGCTTGGTTTTCGGGGCCCTGTACGCGGCTAGGCTCCCAAAAAGTCCCACACATGTGGTATCCCCGTACTCAGGAGAAGCAGCTGAATGTATTTTGGCGTGCAATTCCACATAGGCCCATGGCCTGTGTGAGCAATATATCATTTAGTGACAACTTTTTGTAAATTTTTTTTGTCATTATTCAATCACTTGGGACAAAAAAAAAAAAATGAATATTCAATGGGTTCAACATGCCTCTCAGCAATTTCCTTGGGGTGTCTACTTTCCAAAATGGGGTCATTTGGGGGGGGGGTTTGTACTGCCCTGCCATTTTAGCACCTCAAGAAATGACATAGGCAGTCAAACTAAAAGCTGTGTAAATTCCAGAAAATGTACCCTAGTTTGTAGACGCTATAACTTTTGCGCAAACCAATAAATATACGTTTATTGACATTTTTTTTACCAAAGACATGTGGCCGAATACATTTTGGCCTAAATGTATGACTAAAATTTAGTTTATTGGATTTTTTTTATAACAAACAATAGAAAATATCATTTTTTTTCAAAATTTTCTGTCTTTTTCCGTTTATAGCGCAAAAACTAAAAACGGCAGAGGTGATCAAATGCCATCAAAAGAAAGCTCTATTTGTGGGAAGAAAAGGACGCAAATTTCGTTTGGGTACAGCATTGCATGACCGCGCAATTAGCAGTTAAAGCGACGCAGTGCCAAATTGGAAAAAGTCCTCTGGTCCTTAGGCAGCATAATGGTCCGGGGTAAAGTGGTTAAAAAGTGGGAGGCACATATACACACTGTTGTAATTCCTACACCGTTCACTTGATTTGGATGTAAATACTCTTGTTCATTTCATTTCAAACCCATTGTGGTGGTGTACAGAGCCAAAAAGATTAGAATTGTGCCGACTTAATATTTATGGACCTGACTGTTTCTATTGGTATACTGTACTATAATACAGTTAGTATTGTCACATTTGATTTCAGTGGTTGTAAACCTCAGACATAAAATATGAACAAAACATATCCCCCTATAGTGTATACTTGTCTCAATTAGGATCACTAAGTGTCACTTTTGTCTGAGTCTTTGTTCCTCTGCTATCAGCATGAATCACTTCTGACAAGTTTTCCGGACACCAAGAGAAAAATGGTGACGTGAGGGACCTCCAGCTAATTGACAGCCCCAGCTCTGTTCCTGTGTGAAAGAGGGTGTGTCCCTTCCCTCCAATCAGCTCTCAGACCTGTCCTCACTGAGCTTTGCAGAGTGTAATGTCAATTCTCTACCCCTTTTTTTCTGAACTCTTGAACAAGCTTTATAATCCAGCATTTTGAACAGGATGTAGAGAAGAAAGGACTAGAGGATAGACAGGTAACAACTTACGTAGGAGAAATTGTTACATCTCTGTGCATCACCTAAGGCCAGTTACTTCACTGGCTATATGTAAGGGTTTACAACCACTTTAACTGCTTCCGGACCAGCCGCCGCAGTTTTACTGCGGCAGGTTGGCTCCCCTGCGCGAAATCACGTTAATGTACGTGATCTCGCGGGGTCCGGCTGCTGCACAGTGGGTGGGTGCTGATGCCTGGGTCCCACAGACTCAATGTCCGCCCGGGAGTCCCGCGATCGTCTCACGGAGAGGAAGAACAGGTAAATGCTAACGTAAACAAGCATTTCCCCATTCTTCCTAGTGACAGGACACTGATCACAGCTCCCTGTGATCGGGAGCGGTGATCAGTGTCGTGTCACACGTAGCCCATCCCCCCTACAGTTAGAACACATTTAACCCCTTCCCCGCCCCCTAATGGTTAACCCCTTCACTGCCAGTCACATTTACACATTAATAAGTGCATTTTTATAGCACTAATCGCTGTATAAATGTGAATGGTCCCAAAATGGCACCAAAAGTGTCCACCATAATGTCGCAGTCACGATATTAATAAATAAATAATAATAAATAATAATAATAATAATAATAAAATGCCATTAAACTATTCCCTATTTTGTAGACGCTATAACTTTTGCGCAAACCAATCAATAAACGCTTATTGCAAATTTTTTTACCAAAAATATGTAGAAGAATACGTATCGGCCTAAACTGAGGAAAAAAATTGTTTTTTTATATATTTTTTGGGGATATTTATTATAGCAAAAAGTAAAAAATATCGCTTTTTCTTAAAATTGTCACTCCATTTTTGTTTATAGCGCAAAAAATAAAAACCACAGGGGTGATCAAATACCAGAAAGCTCTATTTGTGGGGGGAAAAAAAATGATGTCAATTTTGTTTGGGAGCCACGTCGCAGACTTTCGCGCAATTGTCAGTTAAAGCAACGCAGTGCCGAATTGCAAAAAAATGGCCCGGTCATTGGGCAGCCAAATCCTCTGGGGCTGAAGTGGTTAAGTCAGCTTTTACCAGAACCGCTTGTGCTGGTCATCAGGCTACCACTTCGGATATGGCTGTAAACACCTGTTCAGTTTAGTAGACCAGCATGTTGCAGATTGTGTGCCCTCCAATTTCAGTGACAGGCAAACCAACTAAAGCTTAAGACCCCTTTCACACTGGGGCAAAGCAGGCGTTCGCAGTAAAGCGCCAGTAGTTTTAGTGGCGCGTTACCGCTGTTACAGTGGCGCTTTTCGGACGTTAGCGGGGCACTTTTAACCCCTCACTAGCGGCCGAATAAAGGGTTACGTGCACCAGTGTTGTGGCGTTGCCGAAGCGCTTGCAGGCGCTTTGGCAGCGCTGCCCATTCATTTCAATGAGCAGCGAAGGAGCTGTGCATACACCGCTCCCGCACCGCCACAAAGATGCTGCTTGCAGGACTTTTTTTCCGTCCTGCTAATGCACCACCCCAATGTGAAAATACTCGGGCTTTCACACTGGCGAGGCACACTTTTCAGGCGCTATTTTTAGCAGATCTCAAATTTTCCGACAACAAAATCCGTTGTCGTAAATTCCGATCGTGTGTACACAATTCCGATGCACAAAGTTCCACGCATACTCGGAATCAAGCAGAAGAGCCGCACTAGCTATTGAACTTCATTTTTCTCGGCTCGTCGTACGTGTTGTATGTCACCGCGTTCTTGATGTTCGGAATTTCCGACAAGATTTGTGTGACCGTGTGTATGCAAGACAAGCTTGAGCCAACATCCGATGGAAAAAATCCATGGATTTTGTTGTCGGAATGTCCGATCTTGTGTACGGGGCATAACTTTAGCTAAAAAAATAAATAAATAAAAAATAAATTCTCTCGTTTTTGTGACCCATCTTATCTGTAAAGAAGAAAGTCTCATTTTGCGCAGGAAGCTGAATCCTGTTGCTATCTTCTGTGCAGTGATGACAGGTCCTCTTCCTGCTGCTGACTCCTAGATCTTAAAAAGAGAGAAGTATGGGAATCTGTTTTTTTCCCATAATCATATGTACCTAGGTGGATACAGCATCGGTCCTATGCTGCATCTGTCCCCTCTGTGTCTCTGCACTGAGAGCCAAGCCATCAAACACCGCCAATGGTTCGGCTCTCTCGGCTCCCTGAGCAGAGAGAGCTGCTGCCTGTCAATCAGCAGCTCTCCTGCTCTGCTCCTCCACACTCATTGAAGCGCCGAGCTGTGGAGGGGCGGGGAGCAGCCATCTCAGCGGCTCACAGAGAGGCTGAGACAGCCATCAGTCCAGGCACCTGGCGGATCCAGACTCCCAGAGTCGGGATGACGCGGTGCCTGGACTGATCTGTGTGATGTGTCACAAGAGTGACAAATGAATTGCACCAAGATAAAAAAAAAATCTTCTGTGTGCCGAGCCAGGGCTCTGTGTCTGAATGGACACACAGAGCAGCGTCTAGGGAGCAAGCCCGTCGGGTGCCTCTATAGCAAGCAGCTTGTTGTGTGGGCACTCAGCAGGAGGGAGGGGCCAGGAGCGCCAGCGCAGGACCTGAGAAGAGAAGGATCCGGGCTGCTCTGTGCAAAACCATTACACAGCGTAGACAAGTTTAACATGTTGTTTTTCTTTTTTTTTTTTCTTTTTTTTTTTTTTTTTTTTTTATTTAATTTAATATCACTTTAATTGAACAAGCTGAAGTTAGAAGCCGCTTGGCTACCATACGCAGCTGCACCAAACTTTGCACTCACCAGTTTTAGTAAATCAACCCCATAGCCCCCATAACCCCAACCCCATGTGAAACAAAAGAAGCCGACTTAATAAAGAAAGTCCATGCAATATACTGTATTTTATAAATCTATATTTGTTGATGCATTGGTAAGTGCGGATATTACCAGGTACAGAATTCTCATCAGTTTAGTGTATGCAATATTTTTTTTTTTTTTTTTTTTTTAAAGGAGGCAGCAAATTAGACCTGGTAACCATGGTGATCAGTATTTTCCAGTCTTACTAAACATATCCTGACAGATCCTGATTACCATAGGGTTTTTTTTTTTTTTTTTGGACCATCCCAGAGACAGTACTGATCCATACTCCTGGCCCCCATATAGGCACACAGTAATGACTCATATGTTCTCTCATAGAATACAAATACACAATATATAGAAATCTTTGTTTAACCCACAAAAGGCAATTGCCATCATTCAGGCACCGAGAAGAAGTTTCCTGGGATATGGGACTCAAAGTGGTCTTGAGGTTTAACATACATTACCAAAATATAAAACGCTGACTTAAAAAAAAAAAAAAAGGAATAAAATGCATTTCAATTAAGTTGTGAAACATATCCAGTACTGTACTGCTGTTTACTTTTCTCTGTGGCCAAACATCTGAAACGTACCCTCTCTACCTCTGCTGGCTCCAGATCTCAGGAGGAGGGGGGGGGGGGGGGGGGGAGGCAAGGGAGTGTCTTCCTACCTGGGCTATCCGTTTCAGTAAAAGCATGGAGACTCATCCATGACAAAAGCTGGCAGTGCACACGTAAAAGTGGTGCCATGGGAACCTCTAAGGGCACGGAGCCACCAGAAAACAGCAACAAGGGAAGAGAGAATTTCAAGGAGAGGATTTGAAAAGAACCACAGGCTTAAAACGAAAAAAAGGCATGCAAACAAGGGAAGGGCTGATATCTGCAGAACTAAAGTCTTTTTTTTTATTTGCAAATAACAAACATGTTATACTTACCTGCTCTGTGCAGTGGATTTGCACAGAGCAGCCCAGATCCTCCTCTTCTCGGGTCCCTCCCTCCTGTCAAGTGCCCCCCATAGCAAGCAGCTTGCTATGGGGGCACCCGAGCTGAGCTGCTGTCCTGTGTGTCCATTCAAACACTGAGCCTGACCCCCTTTTTTTGCTCAAAGCGCTCAACAAGCCAAATCCTACTCATTTTATGCCATTTCACATTTGAGCATTTTGCAAGTCTCCTGATGCAAAACGCCTGTTGCTCAAAAAACAAAACACAAGCTGCTTTTTGGCAGATTGGGTCCATAGAATTCAAAAGAAACATTTGAAAATGTGCGACAGGCATTTTACGCTCAAACAGTAGCTCTCCACCCCTAATCTCCTCCGCCTCTCCTCCTCTCAGTGCTTTCTATTGGCTAACCAAAAATGCCTGACGCTGTAAAATACTTGTAATACGCTTCTAAAAAACGCTCAAAATCTCTCAAATAAAAACTCCTGAAAGTAGCACTGCTCAGGTGTGATTGCAGCCTAAAGGCTTCTAAAGCGTCACCTATGGATAATTTAACCACTTCAATACCAGGCACTTTCCCCCCTTCTTGCCCAATTTTCAGCGCTGTCACTTTTTAAATTACAATTGTGCAGCCATACTACACTATACCCAAACAAAACTTATCATTTTGTTCCCACAAATAGAGCTTTTCTTTTGGTGGTATTTGATCACCTCTAGGGGTTTTTATTTTTTGCTAAACAAATAAAAAAAAGACAAATGGTTTCTTTGTTTCTGTTATAAAATTGTGTTTATAAAGTAAGTTTTCTCCTTCACTGATGGGCACTGATAATGTCGCAATTATGGACACAGCCATTGCTGGTGTGCACCGATTGGCACCATATATGGGCACTACTTGGCATCCCTGGTGGGGCTGCGCTGACAATCAGCACAGACACCCAACCCCCCCCCCCCCCCCGTCAGGAGAGCCGCCGATTGGCTCTCCTCTACTTGTGTCTGTCGGACGCGAGTGAGGAAAAGCTGATACATGGCTTTTCCGGTTTACATCGTGATCAGTTGTGATTGGACACAGCTGATCACATGGTAAAGAGCCTCCGCTAGAGGCTCTTCACCGAGATCAGTGCTGCGGTTTGTCAGACTGACACACAGCACCACAGGTCACCGCGCCAGCTTGTTATCCTGATCACACCATAGGACGTCCGGTCAGGATAACACAACCACTTTGCGCACGTCATATTGCTATATGGCAGGCGGGAAGTGGTTAATGTACAATAGTTTGTTACCATTCCTCACGCAAGCACACTTTAAAAGCATAACATTTTTGTTATCCATTTACTCGACGTAACATTTTACCAAAACATTTGTTTTATACTGTGTTTATGTTCACTAAAAATCATTAAAGTGTATTTTTTCCTGAACATTTGCATTTGATAAACTGCTGCACAAGTATTGTGTGAAAAACAAAAACCCACAAATTTTATTCCCCAGGGACTTTGCTTTCAGAAAACATATTTGGGGGGGTCCAAGTATTCTTGCAAAAAAATTGCAGATTTTTACATGTATGTGAAAAATGCCAGAAATGGCCCGGTTTTTAAGTAGTTAAAAACACTTTACACGAACTGTCAAGGGAACAGTTATTCTATTGTGTGTGTGATGTTTAAAATGTCCTAGTGGCCTGCATTCCTGATATGTGTGCCTGATGCAAGGTCACGCCATTAGGCCTTTGAACTTTTGCAGCTTCTTTCCAACAGCACCGCAAGTCTTTCACACGCCACTGGCCGGGGCTCAGATGGATAGGAATGATGCTTTTTCATTCTGGCATCTCACCCTTCAGATAAATCATTTCTTCACTTTAAGATCAGATTACAAGGAGCTCTTCCTTAATAGTTATCTTCTGTATGTATCTGCAGGTGGGGAACCAAGGATCTGTTATTCCACCAACTAAAAGAGCCTGCTACACACAAATCAGCTGTATGGTGGAAATAAGTAGATACTAAATTGATCATGTCTAAACCTATTAATTCATGATAGCAACATTACAATATCTCCAAGTGCATTAATTTAAAGTATTTACAGAATGCTATTTGCAATAAATATGGGTGGATTATATTAGAACGCTCAATGCCTGTAGCAAACTATAATTATTTCCTTACTGTTTTTTTCACCATCTTTAGTTTCTCACTTTGTAGTGATTTATGTATTTGTGTTGAATAGGATACAATTGGAAGCAAGTGTACAGGAGCAATGTAAAATTCATTTGTGTAAAGTTTTAATACATATTAATTTTCAACCTATAACATTGAAAAATGGCCTGGTAACAAAGGGGTGTAACATGCTGGTATTAACCACTTCAGCCCCGGAAGGATTTACCCCCTTCCTGACCAGAGGACTTTTTACAATTTGGCACTGCGTTGCTTTAACTGCTAATTGCGCGGTCATGCAATGCTGTACCCAAACGAAATTTGCGTCCTTTTCTTCCCACAAATAGAGCTTTCTTTTGATGGTATTTGATCACCTCTGCGGTTTTTATTTTTTGCGCTATAAACGGAAAAAGACCGAAAATTTTGAAAAAAAAAAATGATATTTTCTACTTTTTGTTATAAAAGAAATCCAATAAACTCAATTTTAGTCATACATTTAGGCCAAAATGTATTCGGCCACATGTCTTTGGTAAAAAAAAATGTCAATAAGCGTATATTTATTGGTTTGCGCAAAAGTTATAGCGTCTACAAGCTAGGGTACATTTTCTGGAATTTACACAGCTTTTAGTTTATGACTGCCTATCTCATTTCTTGAGGTGCTAAAATGGCAGGGCAGTACAAAACCCCCACAAATGACCCCATTTTGGAAAGTAGACACCCCAAGGAAATTGCTGAGAGGCATGTTGAGCCCATTGAATATAAATTTTTTTGTCCCAAGTGATTGAATAATGACAACAACAAAAAAAAAAAAAAATTACAAAAAGTTGTCACTAAATGATATATTGCTCACACAGGCCATGTGTCACACAGCAGCTAAATATATTTTGAGGTGCAATTCTACATATGCCCATGGCCTGTGTGAGCAATATATCATTTAGTGACAACTTTGTGCAAAAAAATAAATAAATAAATTTGTCACTTTCCTGCAACTTGTGGCAAAATATAAAATATTCCATGGACTCAACATGCCTCTCAGCAAATAGCTTTCCAAAATGGGGTCATTTGGGGGGTTTTGAACTGTCTTGGCATTGTCACACATCACCCACTCTTCTAACCACTTGAAGACAAAGCCCTTTCTGACACTTTTTGTTTACATGAAAAAATTATTTTTTTTTGCAAGAAAATTACTTTGAACCCCCAAACATTGCTAATGCACTAAAACACACTATATTGCCCAAATGTTTGATGAAGTAAAAAAGATGATCTTAGGCCGAGTACATGGATACCAAACATGACATGCTTTAAAATTGCTCACAAACGTGCAGCGGCAACAAAATAAATACATTTTTAAAAGCCTTTAAAAGCCTTTACAGGTTACCACTTTAGATTTACAGAGGAGGTCTACTGCTAAAATTACTGCCCTCGATCTGACCTTCGCGGCGATATCTTACATGCATGGTGCCTTAGCGCGAGAGCAGGGGGGGGACAGGGGTGCGCTTTTTTTTTCCCTTTATTATTTTTTTGCTTTTTATCTTATTTTTAAACTGTTCCTTTCATTTTTTTTTTTTTTCAATCATTTTTATTGTTATCTCAGGGAATGTAAATATCCCCTATGATAGCAATAGGTAGTGACAGGTACTCTTTTTTGAAAAAATTGGGGTCTATTAAAGTATAAAAAAATTGCATACCTGAAAAGCAAACATGATAAAACATAATAACAATAAAACATTGCAGAATAGAATACAGTAAAAAAAGAGCAGAACGATAGAGAGAGAGAACAATAAAACGACAACTATTTTTAATTTTATATATATATATATATATATATATATATATATATATATAATTTTTTTTTTGTCACTAACTTTTATAACTGTAAACGGTTCTAGGTTCGGGTCTCTCAAAATGTGATGGCATCTTGGGAGACCCTGTGAAAGTGTGCCTAGTCTGCTAGTCTGTGCAATGCTGTACCTTACGCTAATACTCAACTAGTGAATGGTAGCATTCAAAATATTCACCAATGCAAAGACCAGGATTGTCAAGACAGGAGGGACAATAATAGCGGGTGTCACGCCTATATCTGCAACTCTTTTTTGGGGGGGGGTTCGCTGGGTAGGGGTACTCGGGAGGACATAAAGAAAATGCCTCTCATGCAGCCGACTGCATTTGGTTGGGGATGTGAATGGGGGAAGTACGGGCGCTGCAGAAGTGGTGGGTTCCCAATTAGGATTGGCGAATGCAGCACGAAGGGCACTATGGGCACGACGGGCTTGTGTTCGTCTTCTTGGTGGCAGGGGGACACTACTTGTGCTTGCCACCTCACCAGCTCGAACTGCACTTATGGCACTCGCCACGTCACCAAGTGTTACTGCAGTGCTGGTTTGACTACGACCGGGGTGTACTAGGCCGCTGGTGCTTGCCAGTTCACCAAAACGCTACCAAAAAAACGGTTAGCGATCGCAGGGATCAGGCCTGACTCTGCGAACGCTGCAGTTATGCGTTTAGTGTTTTGTAAGTGTCAGTGATCGATCGATACTGCACTTGGGTGGGCTGGGCGGAGGGGCAAAACGCAGGTGCTAGCAGGTATCTGGGCTGATCCCGCTAACACTGCGTTTTTGGGAACCCTACACTGCTGGGGATGCTAGTATAGATCTGATCGGATCAGATATTGATCCGTTCAGATACTATACCACTAAGGGAGGCGTATGCTGCGTGCGTGGGTGTTAGCGGTACTGGCGCTAACCTGACGCTGTCTGGGGCGACACATATCACCGCCGGGCGATCAGGGGGCTAAACCTTTATTCTGTAATAAACGGCGGGTGCCCTGACACTATAAAAAATAAACGAACTAACCATCGTCACCCGTAATGGTTATACGGTGATCACTGGTGAAAGGGTTAACTAGGGGGCAATCAAGGGGTTAAAACCTTTATTAGGTAGTATATGGGGGTCCCTGACGCTATAAAACACTGACAGCGAACCTAAATATTTACCTCCCTAACTAGCGTCACCAGTGACACTAATACAGCGATCAGAAAAATGATCACTTAGCGACACTGGCGACGGGGGGTGATCAAGGGGTTAAAACTTTATTAGGGGGGTACCCTAGACCTAAAGGGGGCTAACACTAACTGCTCTAACTGTCGAGGAGAGATGACATCATTTCCTCTGCCTCTGTGTACTATACAGAGGCAGGGAAATGATCCCATTGGCTGGTAGCAATCGGGAGGGGGGGGGCCACAAATGGATGGCCTCCCCCTCACCTCCGATCGCCAGGGGGACAAATGCCGACCGCCTCGGGCACGGGGGGGGGTCCAATTGGAGCCCCGCCCACGGGAGGCAGATCACGTACAGGTACCCGATTCTGCCTGCCCGTGCCATTCTGCCGATGTACATCGTCGTGAGGCGGTCGGCAAGTGGTTAAGGAGATAAAACAATACAAATATAAAGATCTTCCTTGGAGACCAAGCTTATTTTTATTACTTTTGTACAGTTTGACTTGTGTACACTGGAGTTTGGTCTGTAGTAGTCAGCGATACACAGTTATTGTTTAGGGAGTGTTTAGTGATTGAGCAAGTCCTGTTTCTACTAGGTACCACCTAGTGGTGGCTGGTGGAACTGCAATCAACGAAACAGCATATAAAATGCTCAAATAGCTTGTCGCCCAGAGAGCTTTTTTCATCACCATAACCTGGATTTGCCCAGCCCTGGGCTATGGACAGGTTTATTGAATACAGCTGATGAAGAAGTAGCAATTGATGAAACACGACTGGGAGGAGCCTGATGACATGATGACCTGAGGAGGGCCCCGACAACCCCAATTATAGGAGCAAAACATGACAAAGTGTACTCCTGGATGGTTGCGAACACAAAGCAGAGGATGGGGGGGGGGGGTAATAATTAATATTTTTCTGATTTGCGTTTCCAGTAATCTGTCAAGTAGCTGTTCTGGAAGATGGTTTGGGAAATAAAAGTTTTAAAGGTTTTATGCTATGTGTGTGTGTACTTCTTATGTTATGCTGAGCTGAAGCCAAAAGGATAGGGAGGAAAGGGTATTGTGAAGATAAGTAGAAAATGCAAGTTTTGACATACTGAGAGGTAGGGGGTCAATACAATCTGTTGAGTGTTCATCCTTATATGCATACACAGCGCCGAAACACATATAAATGGACTGTTTGGTGGCAAGGAAGATGAAACCATTTAGCTGTTTGCACCAAGTGAAGTGAGGTGGAGAGTGTGATGTCCCTGACCTACCTTATCCAATCAGAGAACATGCAAAGCATTGTCTAAATGGCACCCATGCCAAGCAGATAACCTCCTGTGTTCACAATGCAGCAGGGCAACTGCTCGGCACAGAAGTGGATGCGTCTACTACAGTGTTTCTCAACTCTAGTCCTCAAGGCGCCCCAACAGGTCATGTTTTCAGGATTTCCTTTAGATGAAACGGCTGTGGTTAATTACCAAGGCAGTGAAACTGATCAAATCACCTGTGCAATATAATGGAGAGCCTGAAAACATTACCTGTTGGGGCGCCCTGAGGACTAGAGTTGAGAAACACTGGTCTACCACATTGATATCAAGCTTCTAGATCACTTATCAGGGCCCAGGTATGGCCTTTTGATGGTTTGTCTGTCTCCTCCATCCACAACCAACACCAGCGATGGGGCACTTATTTCTCCTAATGATACCACTAATGGGGCACCATTCCCACAACAGAGCACTATTCCTGCCACTGATAGCAACAACAGGGCGCCCAATACTCCCACTAAACCCAATGATTGGGGACTGTTTACTCCCACTAATGCTGGGAAATTTTTTACTCCCACTGGCCACAGTCTGGCCCCACTAAAGCCTGAAGAACAATAAACTGGTCCTTTGTTTAGAAAGTTTGGAGACCTCTGTTCTAGATGGATGCCACAGGAATGGGACACAAAAAAAGGTGCTTCGTCTTTAAAGAGGAAGTAAACATCCTCTGCTAACATTTACCTATAGGTAAGCCTATAATAAGCTTTGCATGGATGGGTTGACCCTTTAGCCCTGGTTCACGTTGATGCGATCGGCAATGGCACCGTCCGAATTTGGGCGATGTAGCACCGATTCCCAAAATTAGTTTCTGTACTACTTTTGGCGATTTCAGGGTGCGATTTCCACTGACATCTGTGCAGAAACCCCGCACAGATGTCCTTGAAATCGCCCCTGAAACCAGTTCAGCTGAACTCGCACGATTTAATTCCTGCAGTCAGTGAACCAGGGCCTAATTGCACATTTATGCAGTAACTCAAGGTGGAGTGCTGTAGAGATTCAACTACAGTAGATATAACTGTGGTAACATGCAATTATATCTAGGAGGACTAGCTATGTGTCAGTCAAAACATCAAATGCTTAAAAAACCATTAGTCAGGACATTTACCTGTAAAGCAGGTACAGTAAAACCTTGGTTTGAGAGGTACAACATTTAGAAACTGATTGAAACTGGTTGATGATTAAAAGAGGCACATCTAAGTAAGCACGCATCCGGGGTAAAGCTGTCCACATAGACCGTCCTCCTCACCATCATTGACATCGTCCCTTCCACGCTGCACTCCACGGTTCAAGCCTCGCTTTCAGATCACGATTGCAGACTGACAGCAGTGAGAGCCGGCGGTGCAGGGGATGGTCTATGTGGACAGCTTTACCCCGGATACTTCTATATGCCTCTTTTAATCATCAATCATGCGAGTTGCTAAATGTTTTACCTTCATTAAATGTAACCATATTGCTACACTTAGAGGCACCTCTCTTCTCTTTTATACTCTGTAGCTCCTGCTGGATTTTGCTTCTAATCCCCTTGTGGATGCTTCCATTTGTAGATGGACATTTTATGGTTACGCAACCTATCCCATTGCTATAATCTTTTTGTATGGACTATAAACTGAAATACCTATGAATAAATGGTTGTGGAACGAATCTTCTGAGTTTCCATTATTTCTTATGGGGAAATTTGGTTTTATATACACAAGTGCTTTGGATTGCAAACATGCTTCCAGAACAAATTACGCTCACAATCCAAGGTTTTATTGTATATGGTGTCAGACATTTGACTAAACCTTGTACTATAAACAAAGGTTTGTTAGATCTACACATTTATAGGCTGCATTAACACTTGAGTATCTTTGATCATTTTTTCACAGGCTATTTATTTTTTAAAGTTTCTATAGAAGCTTTTAAGTGTTTTTCACAGGTACTTTTGCTTGAGCTTTTTAAAATTATATTTAGCCAATAGAGGACGAGTCACTAGGGAAAGAAAAACAAAAAACAAAAAACAAAAAAAAAACTGCACATTTTCCAGATGTTCCCATTGAATTCTATTGGGGGCCAAAATACCTTGAAGCCTGTAGCTCATGTACCTTTTAGAGATACAAGCTTCAAGTGAAGCTGAGTACACACGTGTCGAACTTTGGCCAGATCAGTAGGAACCTGCCTGAATTTCGATCTGTGTATAGTTCTTTCTGTTCAACAGAAGCTGGTCGTTAGCCTGGTTTCTGTTGAGCAATCCTGATGGAAAACCAGCATTCGATCAGCAGATAGGGTTGGGGGGGATCCCCGTTATGAGAATACATCAGCACAGTGGGGGAGATCCCTGCACCCACATCACTTGTATGGATGCAGGAAATGTGGAGGTTGTTTTTCCCATTCAGTCCACTGGTAGAACGAAAAAAAAAAAAAAAAAAAAAAAAAACACTCAGTGGGGTTGTTTTACTAATGGCCCGTACACACGATCTGAAAATCGGAGGACAGATCGTCCGTTTTTTTGGTTTTTTTTGCATGCTAGTCGCATATCGAAAATAGATAGGTTACTAAAGTGACAAAAATTCACGTACGACAGAATAAAAATTTGGAAGTGACGTCATGTGTTGTAGTGTATTTCTATTGTATTTTCAGACGACAACTATACTGATTAAATGAAAATCAAATGAGAAAAATTCTCACATTCATACATACTAGGGACAATTTAGTTAGGATCCAATTAACCTACCAGCATGTCTTTGGAGTGTGGGAGGAAACCGGAGTACCCGGAGGAAACCCACGCAGGGACAGGGAGAACATGCAAACTCCAGGCAGGTAGTGTCGTGGTTGGGATTCAAACCAGCGGCCCCTTTTTACTTCTAGGTAAAAGTGCTAGTGTCCACTACACCACTGTGCCACCCTTTTTAAATCTACATGTCATACTTACCTTCACTGTGCAGCTCGTTTTGCAGAGTGGCCCTGAACATCCTATTCTGGGGTCCACCAGCAGCTCTCACAGCTCCTCCCCACATCAGCTAACCCCCTAAGAGAAGCACTCTCCCGAGGGGGTTACCTCGTAGGTGCGCCCCCGAGTCCAGCATTTGCGTCCACAGACACGAAAGCCGGGCTTAGCCCCGCCCCCGCGTAATTTGATTGACAGCGGTGGGAGCCAATGGCTGCGCTGCTATGAATCTATCCAATCAAGAGCCGGGACCCCGCGGAGAGAGGGAACCGCCAAACAGATGAAGGGGCTCAGGTAATGTGCATTAAGGTGAAAAAACACGAGGGTTTACAACCCCTTTAAGAATGAGCTCAGGCAGGTTAACAACTCTACGTGTCCATGCCCGCCAAGAAGCTGACGCTCTGCAGCGCTAATCACAGGCAGTGTGACATTTCCTGATCCGCGACTGCACAGAACAGGAAATGTATCACTACCTGTGATTTGCGCTTTGGGGTCTCAGCTTTCTGGCGGCTGCGGGCACGTGGAGTTTGCGAACACACCTGAGCTCATCCTTAGCCACCATACACATTACAATCCGACAATACAACATTAGATTTACCAAAACTCTCTAATATGAGGACCACCCTAAACTATGCAATAAGGAGGCAGGCCCTGGCACCACATAGAGGTTGGTAGATCTAAAAGGTGCTACAGTGTGTGGCGAGCATTACTCAAACTCATTAGGGGTACAATTGTTAATGACTATAACCATTAGCATGTAAACAATGCACAGGATACTTGGTTGTCATGCAATGACAGCAATAGATGACAGTACCAAGCACTGTCACTCACCCAGCTTCATCAGACAAGCCAGAAGAATCCACAAGGCGATCTCGAAGGGATCCCGGATATGAGGGTAGTCCAGAGCGAGCACCGGGAACAGTTTTCGGTGTCTAGGTTTATGGGTGTCATTGTCAGCAGTATGGTGGGGATCCGGGACGACTCCCTCATCATAAGGGGTGATACCTGGGGGGTGAGGGTCTGGATTGACATCAGAGGCAGCAACAGGCACCACCACCAGCAGCAGTGCCAGGAGGAAGATGGCACTCATTGCCCATCTGAAGTTGGGGAAGATCCTCATCATGTTCATGGCGAGCTGGGGAGGGTTCCTATATACAGCACAGAGTATATTCTGCTCTCATTCAGTGTCCCTATATACAGACACAGCTAGGTGAGCCTTATCCACAGCCTGCACCCAGCACATACTGCTTCATAGACACTGTCCCAGCAAGAACACACACGGAACGCTCCAATCAATGGGCTGCTCGGGGTACATAGTATTTCCTGGACACAAGCGGCTGGTTGGTGTCATAGAAGGAGCAGGTCTTCCGGGGTATGACACTCAGCCTGTCCGCTCCCGGCTCTGTAATGAGGCATGTGATGTGGGGCTGACAGGAAACTTCTCTATCCGCTAGCTAGGACATGTAGCCGGACTACACCGACTCTGGATCATACGTATGGTGAGGACCACCCCGGCTTCATGTGAAGCCTCTCAATCCCAGGCACCGCCTTCCTTCTACGAGCGACCGGCCTCCTCCTCCTCTGACTGGCTGCTGGGAGCGAGAGGAAGCTTGGCCAGCTCAAGAGCCTATGAAGGGCGCCTATGGGAAAGACAGTTTGAAGGGCGACCTCTGCTGGTCTGGAGCTAGAAGCGAGTAAACTATTCGTAGCGTGTCAGGGCATGGCGCCAATAATTAGGTCTCCTCACAGAGGCGGTTAAAGAGGAGTTCCAGCCGTTTTTGTGATTATTAGGGCTACCTTCACACTGCAGCGCCCAGCCGATAGCACCTTTTGTTTTTGCAGTGCTTTTCGGCCGATAGTGGGGGTGCTTTTAACCCAAAAAGAAGGTGCTTGCCATGGAAGCGCTGCCCATTAATTTCAATGGGCAGGGTGTTTTGGGAACAGCGCTCCCAAATCGCCCCAAAGATGCTGCTTGCAGGACTTTTCCTAACGTCCCGCAAGCGCACTTCCCGGGTGCTAAAGGTAGCTAGCGCTAAAACGCCTGAAAACCGCCTCAGTGTGAAAGTAGCCTAAAGGCCCGTACATACGATCCGAAAATTGTACTAAAAGTAAACATACAGTTTATGAAGCGATCATACGATAATCTGATTGTTAGTACAGAGCTTTTCAATAGCCGATCACGACAGTTCATCCAATATTATCCGATCGGACAAGCGCAAAAAGTTTCCTCGTACGATACCAGATCATACGATTTTCGTTTAGTCAGCACAGTTGTCCGAAAATACAATACAAATACACCATAACACATGACTTCACTTCCGATTTTTTTTTTTCTGTCGTATGAGAATTTTCCTGACTTTTAGTAACTTATGAAATTACTACTTGCGACTAGTAAGCGAAAAAAAGTTGGACAATCTGATTTTCGGATCGTGTGTACGGGGCATTACAATCAGCAGCTACAAAAATTGTAGCTGCTGACTTTTAATAAACAGACACTTACCTGTCCAGGGATGCGGCCTCCCCGAACCCTCGCCTCTCCTTTGTCTCTCCCCGGCACCTAGGCAGGCCGAGCGGAAGTGGAAACTGGGTACCTGTCAAAACTAGGTACCTGCTCCCCCCCCCCCCCAAAAAAAATGACATGCCAAATGTTGCATAGAAGGGAGTAAGGAGTGCTTAAAGAGGAACTTCCACTTTTGGGTGGAAGTCTGCTTAAAGGGCTCATGTACACAGGGCAGTTGAAAACCTTTTCTGAACACTGGAAACCAACGGTTTAACACATCCATTTTCCTCCTTTTACATACTGAGTTTATGCGAGTTTGGCAGCAGTTATGGGCATTTGAGGTTAGAAGCATTTTTCACCAATTACGGACTGCCCCACATACATATACTGCAGCAGGGCGGCCCGGCTGCGCGAAATCACATACAGGTATGTGATTCACACATGCTGCTAGTGGGTGCGTGCGCACCTGCCATCCCTGCAGCGATCTGATTCGGTTCAGGACCGATCACTCATCAGGTCCAGGCCAATGATTTATGGCCTGGACCTGCTGATCGGTTTTGACCAATCGAAGAACCTCCTGTGCCTGTGTAACGTAAACACAGGAGTGGCAAGTGATGCAGTCTTCCCTCTTGGAGCCTTTTGGTATCAGCGAGCGAAACAAGTGCAGGATCAGTAGATTACTGTCGCTTCCTATACACCGTACACAAAACCGCAGCGTTAGAAGAGTCAGGCCTGATCTCTGCTAGCACTAGCAGTTACATTTTTTTAAAGCGGTTCAGTCCTTGACAACCAGGTGCTTTTTTACCTGTGAGTCACACCAGGTACCTGTAAAGTTATTGGCCAAAATGTCAAACGAAAGGTACTCTAATGAAGAGTCAAAACAAATAATGCTGCGCTGGTGTTAATAAATGTATCCAACCACTAAGTGTCTCAATTCTTCTGTGCCAATATGAGTGCCATCATAATAACGCGAATAAACAATAATGTGTCTACGTCCACCATTGCCGCATGTCAGGGACCACCAGAGCCAAATGTCAGGGACCACCAGAGCCAAATGTCAGGGACTACCAGAGCCAAATGTCAGGGACCATCAGTGCCGAATGTCAGGGACCATCACTGCCGAATGTCAGGGACCACCAGAGCCGAATGTCAGGGACCATCAGAGCAAAATGTCAGGGACCACCAGAGCCAAATGTCAGGGACCATCAGAGCCAAATGTCAGGGACCATCAGAGCCAAATGTCAGGGACAACCAGAGCCAAATGTCAGGGACCACCAACAATGCAGAGTATCAGGGACCACCAGTGCCGCATGTCAGGGACCACCAGTGCCGAATGTCAGGGACCACCAGTACCGTATGTCAGGGACCACCAGTGCTGAATGTCAGGGACCACCAGAGCCAAATGTCAAGGACCACCAGTGCCAAATGTCAGGGACCACCAGAGCCAAATGTCAGGGACCACCACCAGTGCTGATTGTTAGGGACCACCAGAGCCAAATGTCAGGGACCACCAGTGCAGCTTATCAGTGCCCATCAGTGCAGTGCCGCCAGTGCAGATTATCAGTGCCCATCAGTGCAATGTCGCCAGTGCAGATTATCAGTGCCCATCGGTGCGGTGTCACCAGTGCCTTGTCAGTGCCCATCAGTGTGATGTCACCAGCACATATCAGTGCGGTGTCACTAGTGCCTTATTAGTGCCCATCAGTGTGGTGACACCAGTGCCTTATCAGTGCCCTTCATTGCAGAGCGGGGAGAGTTACAGATCAGCAGGATGACAGAGCGCATCTCGGGCTAATAGGCTTGTATGTTAGAACACCGCTCGTGGTACAGCCCCCTCCCTGCACCGGAATTGTGATAGACAGCACAGAGCGCACTGTTCCTATGTACAGGGAGGCGGGGCTGTACCGCGAGCGGTGTTCTCACATACAGACCTATCAGCCCGAGATGCGCTATGTCATCCCGATGATCTGTAACTCCCCCCGCACTGGAGACAGATGGAGGGATGGCAGGCGGTGGCGGCGGGGAGGACGGGGGAGGTGCTGGCAGGGAGGAGTCGGAGAGAGCAGAGGAGGAGGACACCACCTCTATGGGAGGCACAGACCAGGGACTATGAGACCCCTCTGCCCACTACAGTGAGCCAGGCTGAAATAGAACTCCCTGCTCATTTTCAAAGGACTACAAGGGGGCGTGTCAGACCGCTGGCTGAGATTACTGGAGGGACAGCAGCCAGCGGCCTTACAAACAGGAAATCACCAGGCAATAATGGTTTTTCAGAGAGTTCAACAGGCTATTGCAGAGGAACTACAGAGCTCAGAAGAACATGGCTGACATAGTTGGTGAACGTAAGAGATCAGCAACGAGAACATGGAAAAAAGTGTTTGTCCGGAGTTCTGCTTTAAGTGCAATTAAATAGTTAATGAATAATGTCAGAATTTTTTTTTAACTTGTTGAGTCTTTACAAACCCTCAAAAATCCGTGCTTTATATCTATTCACCGCAGTGCTCCCCCATAAGAAATGCGCTCACCTCACAGAGTGTGACCTCACACTTAAGTTTGGTCAAATAAATCTTTTTAGTCACCCCAAACTAACAGATCATGCTTTCCTCCTCGTTGCTCCATTGTTGTGCCTCCATTATGACTTGATATATGTGAGAGAGAAAAAGCTCCAAATAGTGCTTATATCGTTTTAACCTCCTGACATCCGGCCGTAGACGAATGACGGCTTCAGCGCGGATGTCAATTCCCGGGAGGCCGTCATATGACGGCCTCCCCTTTCCTTGCTCCCCGTGCGCGCTCACGAGTGCGCAATGGGGAAATTCTGTGTTGGCCCTGTCCCTTGGACACAGTCAATCACAGATCGCTGTAAACGGCCAATCACAGCGGCCGTTTACAGAGCGATCGCTGCCTCCAATGAGAGATGATCTCAAATGTAAACATTTGAGATCATCTCTCATTGCCGGCTCTCTCTCCTCACACAGAGACAGCGTGTGAGGTCTGTCAGCGTTCTGTGAGTGTTAGTTTGTGATTTACTGTGCCCACAGTGCCCATCAATACAGTGCCCATCAATACAGTGCCCCATCAATACAGTGCCCCATCATTACAGTGCCCCATCAGTACAGTGCACCATCAGTACAGTGCCAATCGGTGCCCACCTGTGCCAATCGGTGCCCACCTGTGCCAGTCGGTGCCCACCTGTGCCAGTCGGTGCCCACCTGTCTGCCCAGCGGTGATCAGTGTCCAGCTGCACATCTGCACAATCAGTGCCCACCTGTGCCACCTCATCAGTGCCCACCTGTGCCACCTCATCAGTGCCCACCTGTGCCAATCAGTGCCCATCTGTGCTGCCTCAGTGCACATCTGTGCCGCCTCATCAGTGCCCATCTGTGCTGCTCCATCTGTGCCACCCCATCTGTGCCGCTCCATCTGTGCCGCTCCATCTGTGCCGCCCCATCTGTGCCGCCCCATCAGTGCCCAGCTGTGCCACCTCATAAATGCACATCTGTGCAATCTCAGTGCACATCTGTTCCACCTCATCAGTGCCCACCTGTGCCGCCTCATCAGTGCCCACCTGTGCCACCTCATCAGTGCACATCTGCACATCTGTTCCACCTCATTAGTGCACATCTGTTCCACCTCATCAGTGCACATCTGTTCCACCTCATCAGTGCCCCTCTGTGCCACCTCAGTGCCCATTTGTGCTCATCAGTGCCGCCTCATCAGTGCCCATCAGTGCTGGCTTAGCAACCATGGCCAAAAGAAGCTTTTCCGCCGAGGAGGCGTACCAAATACTGTCCCAGGCCGACGAGAGCAACGGGGAGCTATCTTTTTCAGATTCCCTTTCCGATTCTGAGTCGGACATAAATTATGAGCCAGTCCTCAGTAGTGAAACACTGAGTGACTCAGAGGAGGAAGAGATTCGGCCCGCCAAACGAAGGCGTTCTGGTGGGGAGGCAGTGGCATCTACCAGCACCGCAGTCCCATCCACCAGCATGGCAGTCCCATCCACCAGCACCGCAGTCCCATCCACCAGCACCGCAGTCCCATCCACCAGCACCGCAGTGCCATCCACCAGCACCGCAGTGCCTCGGCAAGAAAGGCCAAGGACCCATGCCAGCCTTCCCTATGCCCTGCAGAACCCCTTGTGGCTTCCTCCGAATTCAGGAGAAGCCAACATTCCCCCTTTCACTGCCCAGCCAGGAGTCCAGGTGAACACGGAGAATTTTTCCCCAATAGATTTTTTAAATTTATTTTTTACCGAGGACATGCTGTCAAGTATTGTGGCCCAGTGCAACCTTTATGCACAGCAATTCATTGCGAATAATCCAACGTCCTACTATGCCCGTCCCTACGAATGGACAGACCTAACGGCGGAGGAGTTGAAGGTTTTTTTAGGGCTCACATTTAACATGGGACTCACGAAAAAAAACACTTTGCTGTCCTATTGGTCAACCCACCCCCTCCAACACATGCCAGTATACTCCAAGGTAATGTCCAGAAACAGATACCTCATGATATTGAGGTTTCTTCATTTCAACGACAATACCCAGTGCCCTCCCCGAAATGACCCAAACTATGATAGACTTTTCAAAATTCGGCCACTTTTAAATTATTTTTCTGCACTATTCACCCTGCTGTTTACCCCGGACAAAAACATATGTGTGGATGAGTCCCTTCTTAAGTTTAGTGGCAGGCTTAAAATAAAGCAATATATTCCCAGTAAAAGGGCCCGCTATGGGGTGAAGGTATACAAATTATGTGACCGAGTCACAGGTTACTTGTATGCCTTCAAAGTGTACGAAGGGAAGGACACCCAGCTGCAACCCCCTAATTGCCCAGACTACTTGGGATCAAGCGGGAAAATTGTTTGGGACCTCACATACCCCCTACTTGAGAAAGGCTACCACCTGTACGTAGATAACTTCTACACATCTCTGCCCCTATTCCACAACCTGCATTGGAAGAAGACGCCTGCATGTGGTACCATCAAAAAGAACCGGAAGGGCTTTCCCCAAAGTCTGGTCAATAAAAAATTGAGAAAAGGAGAAACGGCGAGTCTACGAAACAACGAGATTTTGGCAGTGAAGTGGAGAGACAAAAGAGATGTGTACATGTTGTCTTCAATCCACGATGATACCTTCATGGAAATCCCCAGAAGAAATGGCCCCATACAGAAACCTAAATGCATCTTTGATTACAATTTGTTTATGGGGGGAGTCGACTTGAATGACCAGATGCTGGAACCGTACCTTGCTACAAGACGGACATACCATTGGTATAAGAAAGTCGCAATTTATTTTTTTCATTTGGCCATCTACAATTCTTATGTCATTTATCGTAACTCCACCCAAAACCCCAAACGCTTCCTTGGCTACCAGGAGGAAGTTTTCAAATAAGATCCCTCCCAAACCAACAGGCCAACGACGGCAAAAAAAATGTAAGGTGTCCACCAGAGCTGGATTCAGAAGAGACACATCTTATTATTGTGCACAATGTCCTTCTGAACCAGGCCTCTGCGTAGGTGAATGTTTTCGTCGTTACCATACTTCACTAAATTATTAGTGAAGTATGGTAAACATAAGCCTACGTTCCTGCAATTTACCCTCACACCCCTTATGCCACTGCCTCCTCTGCGTTTTCATTTTTTTCCACATTTTCCAAAAACTTCTGGAAAAAAATAAACCATTCAAAAGACTCATTATGCCTCATAGATTATACGTTGGGGTGTTAGCTTTCCAAAATGGGGTCATTTTGTGGGTGTTTCAATTGTCCTGGTGCTCCAGGGCCTTCAAAAGTGCAATAGGTGGTTGAGAAATGTGATGTGTAATTTATGCTCCTAGAACACCTGATGGTGCTTCATGCATGTTGGGCCTCTGTATGTGGCCAGGCAGTGAAAAAGTCCCACACATGTGGTATCGTAATACTCAGGAGGAGTAGCAGAATGTATTTTGGGGTGTCATTTTTGCTATCTAAATGCTATGTGTTGGAAATATCTTATAAACGGACAACTTTGTGTAAAAAAAAATGTGTTTTCATTTTTTTCCACATTTTCCAAAAACTTCTGGAAAAAAATAAACCATTCAAAAGACTCATTATGCCTCATAGATTATACGTTGGGGTGTTAGCTTTCCAAAATGGGGTCATTTTGTGGGTGTTTCCATTGTCCTGGTGCTCCAGAGCCTTCAAAAGTGTAATAGGTGGTTGAGAAATGTGATGTGTAACTTATGCTCCTAGAACACCTGATGGTGCTCCATGCATGTTGGGCCTCTGTATGTGGCCAGGCAGTGAAAAAGTCCCACACATGTGGTATCATAATACTCAGGAGGAGTAGCAGAATGTATTTTGGGGTGTCATTTTTGCTATCTAAATGCTATGTGTTGGAAATATCTTATAAACGGACAACTTTGTGTAAAAAAAAATGCGTTTTCATTTTTTCCCACATTTTCCAAAAACTTCTGGAAAAAAATAAACCATTCAAAAGACTCATTATGCCTCATAGATTATACGTTGGGGTGTTAGCTTTCCAAAATGGGGTCATTTTGTGGGTGTTTCCATTGTCCTGGTGCTCCAGGGCCTTCAAAAGTGCAATAGGTGGTTGAGAAATGTGATGTGTAATTTATGCTCCTAGAACACCTGATGGTGCTTCATGCATGTTGGGCCTCTGTATGTGGCCAAGCAGTGAAAAAGTCACACACATGTGGTATCGTAATACTCAGGAGGAGTAGCAGAATGTATTTTGGGGTGTCATTTGTGGTATACACATGCCATGTGAGAGAAATAAGCTATTACCATGACAATTTTGTGGGAAAAAAAAAAAAAAAAATCTCAATTTTGCAAAGAATTGTGGGAAAAAAATACAACTTCAAATAACTCACCATGCCTCTAACTAAATACATTGAAATGTCTACTTTCCAAAAAAAAAAAAAAATTTTATTTGGGGGCATTTGTACTTTCCTGGCTTGTTAGGGTCTCAGGAAATGAGATAGGCCTCAGTACATCAGATGTGATAATTTTTTTATGATTTGCACCATAGCTTGTAGACTTTAAAACTTTCACACAGACCAAATAATTTCCACAAATTTTTGGTTATTTTTACCAAAGATATGTAGCAGTATAAATTGTGGCCAAAATTTATGAAGAAAAATTACAAATTTGCAAAATTTTATCACAGAAATTAGGAAAAATGTGTTTTTTTTCAAAATTTTCGGTCTTTTTTCATTTATAGCGCAAAAAATAAAAAACCCAGAGGTGATCAAATACCACCAAAATAAAGCTCTATTTGTATGAAAAAAAGGACAAAAAAATCATTTGGGTACAGTGTTGCATGACTGAGTAATTGTCATTCAAAGTGTGAGAGCACTGAAAGCTGAAAATTGGTCTGGATAGGAGGGGGGTTTAAGTGCCTAGTAAGCAAGTGGTTAAACAATATTCAATTTATTAAAAATTGTGCATAGATAGATATAGGGTACAGCACAGTCCTAAGGCATACTTTTACACAGGGTCTCGAAAGATGTTGGATGGCCATCACATTTTAAGAGATCCTAACCTAGAATGTTTATAAATATAATAAAAGTGTATTCAATCTCCCTGAGGAAGACACGTGATCCCTGTGTCTACACGCGTGTGGGAGGGGAGAGGACGGTGTAGGCAGCAGCAGCCTCACAAGGAACGAGGTGCTGCGGACACATACGGCTGTACAGCTTCATCTGGAAATATGCAGTGATTGTATAACATAGATTGGTGCGCTGTAAGCACCCACAATGTGTGAGTACATCTATGGATATTTAATAAACAGCACAAAAGTGGTGGCACATTGATTATGTTTGGAGCACTATCACATGGATCAATCTTAACTAGAAAAGCTACAATTTCTGGGGAAATTGTGTGAAGTGTTCTTGCCTCCACCTACAGTAGTCTACAACTTGAGTGTGCAGAGTAATGGGGTGGAGTGGCTTGAGTAACTGTTGTGTGGTTGGAGTGACTGGAGTAACTGTGAAAAGTGTTAAAAGCTTAGTATTTTAAAAAGTATAAATAGTAGTAAAAAAGTTGAAGAAGTCCCATCATTAGCTGAAAGAGCTGAACATTTTTTTCAAAAATGATTTTTTTTTTCAAAAATGATTTTTTTTTTTTTCAAAAATGATTTTTTTTTTTTTCAAAAATGATTTTTTTTTCCAAAAATGTTTTTTTTTTAAATTATTTATTTATTTATTTTTCATGGGGTGGTCATAATGTTTTGGCTGATCATGGGGTGGTCATAATATTTTGGCTGATCATGTTGTGGTCATAATGTTTTGGCTAATCATGGGGTGGTCATAATGTTTTGGCTGATATAGTAATAGCTCACCAATCGGGAACAATCTGCATGTTTCGGTATATTACTGTCTATGTAGTGTAAAAACTGTGGGAGGAGTTAGGGTGGTAAATTTGGCTATAATAATATATATGTGAGATCACAGTAAGTGATCTTGCTATGCAAGAACACTCAATTAAGAAGTTCACTAAGGACACGATTTGATGAACTTATTAGCACTAATAAATGCATGTATTGGGAAGAATTTTATCTATATTATTATTATTATCATTGCTTATCTACTAATGTATATGATATTGTTATACACTTGTTGTTGTGCCAGCTCCGTTCTCAGTGGGTTTTTATATAGCCTTGTGGTGTGGCCATCCGGTGACGTCACCATGAGAGGGAGAAGACCAGAGGAAGAACACATCACTGGAGGGAGAAAGAGAAGACTGGAGGTAGAACACATCATCGGAGGGAGAACAGGCCACTGGAGGGAGAAGACACGTTGAAGCTACGACGGGGGACATACTTTATTTTTTAAAAAGGATTGTCAAAACCATCTCTTGTTTTTTTTACCTTACACTGCCTTTCTTTTGGGTGAACAGGTATGGATACAATGTACCCCATACTCATTCACATGGGGGGGGTGGATCTGGGGGGCCCCCTTGTTAAAAGGGGCCTATGGATTTATTATAAGCCCCCTGCCGCAGACCCCCACAACCACCCCCCAGGGTTGTTGGGAAGAGATCCTTGTTGAGGGCATGTGGCCTGTTATGGTCCAGGAGGGGGGGCGCTTTCTGGTCCCCCCCTTTCCTGACCTGCCGGGCTGCATGCTCAGATAAGGGTCTGGTATGGATTCTGGGCCGTTTTTTTTTTGGAATGGGGTTACCCTTCAAAATCCATACCAGACCGAAGGGTCTGGAATGGTCTTGGGGGAACCCCTTGCTGTTTATTTTTATATTTTTGCATGGGGTTCCCTTTCAAGATCCTTACCAGACACAAAGGGCCTGGTATGGATCCGGGGGCGGCTCAGGCCATTTTTTTTCAAATTTTCAAATCCCCTTCAAGGTCCTCAGAGCACAAGTGCCGTGATGATCTTACTTGGATGCGACTTCCATTAAAATCAATGGGCTGAAAGTTGGTTCAGTTAAGATGGCTCTCATAGGGAACCATTGATTTTGACATGTCATGCGACTTGTAAAATTGTATTTGGGAGTGGAAAATAGAGGCAGAGAAACGCTATTGGACGCTAAACGCGCATTAACGCCTATGCAAAAATCTACCAAAAGCGCGTTCTTACAGATGCTTTTTCCTGGCGTTGGTACTGGCTTTGCAGCTCTATTTTTCTTACGCTCTGTGTGCATGAGGACTTAAATCTATGGGTTTTCTTCCGCTTTAAGTAAAAGTTGCATCAATTTTTCTGAGCCCGGTCTGAAGTTATTTAAAGGGGTGCATGTTGGTTCTGGCGTATCCAAAGAATCAGGGTCAGTAAAGCATATGTGGGGTATGAAGCAAAACTGCAACAAGTGGTTCACTGGGCAAGTCAAGGAGGAGTATTAACCCCTTCCCGCCAACCACCTCTCAGCCCTTTAAGGGTTCTAAAAGCCGGGAGGCTGTGGAGGGCATTCGGGTTATGTGACCGCTGTGATTGGCTGCTACAGCGGTCACATGATTGGTCACTAGTATGCATCGGGAGTTCTCTGGTAACTGCCGACCACTGTGCTGGGAACAGGCTCCCAGCATGGTAAGTGGTCTACACAGGGCTGCATATATGCGGCGGCTCGGCGAGAAGGCCCACACACTGAGAGGCCGCATATATGTGTGCGGCTGGCGTGAAGAGGTAATGCAGTTGTTATGGGTAACTAAAAATTATAACAAGCTACAATGCAAGCAGTCATTAAGTGTGGTAACTGGTATAGGTGACGGGTCCTCCGGTAGAGAGGGGGTCAATGTTCTGGCTCCCTTCCCAGCGGTCTGTATCCAAAAGCAACTCGAACCGAACACATGCTATGGAGATCCATGACCTGGTCACAAGGTACGTGAAGGAAGGACTTAACAAGTGCATGCATGAGGTCCTCACTAGTTGTATGGCAGAACCCCATTCTGGTACTGGGAGTGAGGTAACAGAGATACACTGGACTGGTGGAGAGGGTGCAGGCTCAGCATTGTTCCTCCTAATGCAAACATACATCAAGTTACAGTGTATAGTGACAGGGGACAGCACTTCTCAGAGGCACTCTGTACTTTTATTTCTACACACACTGTTACAGCTCATCTCAAAGTTGAGGAATTGCCTCAATGTTAGACTTTCAGATAGCCACAGCCCCTGCCCAGGCCCAGACATTGATGAGCACGTGCACTGCAAAAGGTACCGCTCACACACTGGGCAGCACTGCCATTGAACGTGACCCATTCAAGTGAATGGGGCAGTGCTGCAATTGCATGTGTTTGTAGTGTGGTGGTGCACCATTTACAGAGTTATCCCAGACATGGAATTGCACACACAATTACATGCTTGCTAACTGTCCCAGATTTGCAGAGATTGTCACACTTTTTACTAAGTTGTCCTGGGCTGGCCGTGTCCTGAGCAGCATCTCAGAATCTGGTCTGTGGGTACAGCAGCAGCCTGTCACTAGGCTAAATCTCAATCGGAATGACATCTCCCCCTGTATTTTCCCCCTTCAGTTTCTAGCACTCTTCCGGCACTTTGTGGGGGTTAAGAAAGAACCCCCAAGGCATGGCATCTTACTACTGATGCTGTATGGGCGGAATGTGTCCTGCTCCGTTCATATGGGCGGCACAGTGGTGTAGTGGGTAGCACTTTCGCCTAGCAGCAAGAAGGGTCGCTGGTTCGAATCCCAACCACAACACTACCTGCTTGGAGTTTGCATGTTCTCCCTGTGCCTGCGTGGGTTTCCTCCCACACTCCCACACTCCAAAGACATGCTGGTAGGTTAATTGGATCCTGTCAAAATTGTCCCTAGTATGTATGAATGTGAGATAGGGACCTTAGATTGTAAGCTCCTTGAGGGTAGGGACTGATGTGAATGTACAATGTATATGTAAAGTGCTGCGTAAATTGACGGCGCTATACAAGTACCTGAAATAAATAAATAAATAAATATGGAAAGAATAGGAGAGGAAGGCTGGCCGGGTTCGGAGCAGTACATATCTCATGCACAAAAGCAGCAACAGTAGTAAGATGATCTCTCTCAGGGGTTCTTAACCCCTGCAAAGCTCCCCCCCCCTACTGTGCCCTCCTTCCCCCTGTACTGTGACCTCCCTCCTAATGTGACCTCCTTCCTTCCTTTACTGTGACCTCCTTCCCCCCCTATACTGTGCCCTCTTGCTCTACTATTTTGCCCTACTGACTCCTAGTTCTCTGCCCTCGTGCCCCTGGTGCACTGCCTTTCTGACCCCTGTCCTCTACTGACCCCCTGCCCGCTATCCTATTGACCCTGTCCTCTGCTCTACTGACATTTGTACACTGCCCTACATGCTACTGACCTCTGTACACTGCCCTACATACTATTGACCTCTGTACACTGCTCTGCATACTACTGACCTCTGTACACTGCTCTAAATATTACTGGCCTTTGTACACTGGTCTACATACTACTTACCTCTGTACACTGCTCTACCTAGTACTCAACTTTGTACACTGCTCTGCCTACTACTGACCTCTGTAGACTGCTCTACTTACTACTGACCTCTGCACACTGCTCTACCTATTAATGACCTCTATACACTGCCCTACCTAGTACTGACACCTGTACACTGCTCTACCTACTACTGACCTCCTTACTCTGCTCTACATATTACTGAGCTCTGTACACTGCCCTACATACTACAGACGTCTATACACTGCTGTACATACTACTGACATCTGTACACTGCTCTACATAATACCCACCTCTGTACACTGCAGGAGTTGCAGTACTAAGAAGAATGGTCAGTGTTAAATGATGCTTCCAGAGAATTTGATGCAAAATATATTTGCAGTCTAATTGGTGCTTATCCCTGTATTCTCAGTAAGATCTGTTGGATTGCTTCACTTTAAAAAAGACTATGCTGTTGCAGTTAAACAAATACATCAATGATTTTACTAATGCACAGTTCCGTATTGGCTGTATTTCGGTCCTTATGATAAATCATGTACATACAGTATTGTAAAATTAAATCATTACATATAGTATGCAAAGCACTGTGGAAATTGTAGGCACAATATACAGTATATGCCAGCAACAAATCAATTAAGAGGTGAATGATATGCTTCTTGTAGAATCACGCCCATTTTACATGAATACCCCCCCCCCTCCCCCTCAAGTACATTCTCCACCTACAATGGCTTGCTGGACACACAGCCAAAAAAGGTGCCCCTGGAAACTTTTTTGATATGCTGGAAATTATCCCATTAACATAGGGTGACCAGACATCCCCGGTTCCCGGCAGGGCTGGCCTCAGGTGGGTGCTTGGGTGTGCTTAAGCACCCCCAAAAATTCTTTAAGCACCCTCATAGCACCCCCAACTTCAGATGCCCCTAGTTGCATAACTCACAATTATTATATTTTTTTATTTTTTTTGTACCTGCACATCCTCTATTGATGCCAGAAGGTTGGGGGCTCTTTTTTTCCTGTGGAGGATACAGCTGCTTCGGTCGCGTAAGCTGATAATCTTTAGTTAGACTGATTTCAGAGGCGGATTGATATACAGCCTCTCTGCTGCTTCCTCAGCCAATGAAAAAATATTGTACCCGCCCACTTTCTCAACCCGCCTGATTTGACTTCTAAGCTAAGCATATCAGGAGGAGGTGACGGCAGATCGATAGGAGGGGAGTGGAGAGAACACAGCCTGCTATGGAGAATGGATTAGAAGAGGCAGACGGATCATTTTTCAGCCTCTGCAGTGAGTCCACAGAAACAGCTTCTGCCAGTAATGAGAGAGCAGTCACAGTGTGTGTGATACAGAAAGTTAGAAGAGCAGCACCAGGACAGGATGTCTGTGTGTTCTATCCCTCCCTCCCTCCTCCCTCTATCCATCCATCCCTCCCTCCCTCCATACCTTCCTTTCCCTCCATCCATCCCTCCATCCATCCCTCTATCCATCCCTCCATCTATCCCTCTCTCCTTCCATCCATCCCCCCATCCATCCCTCCTGCTATCCAACCATCACACCATTCCATCCCTCTTTCTATCCATCCATCCCTCCCTCTCCCTATCTATCCCTTTATCCAACCATCCCTCTATCCATCCATCCATCCCCTTATCCATCCATCCCCTTATCCATCCATCCCCCCATCCATCCCTCCTTCTATCCATCCATCACTCAATTCCATCCCTCCTTCTATCCATCCCTCTCTCCATCCATCCATCCATCCATCCATCCATCCATCCCCCTATCCATCCCTCCTTCTCTCCATCCATCACTTCATTCCATCCCTCCTTCTATCCATCCATCCCTCCCTCTCTCTATCTATCCATCTATCCAACCATCCCTCCATCCATCCCTCTATCCATCCATCCCTCTCTCCATCCATCCATCCATCCATCCATCCATCCATCCCTCCTTCTATTTATCCATCACTCCATTACATCCCTCCTTCTATCCATCCCTCCCTCCCTCTCTCTATCTATTCCTCTATCCAACCATCCCTCCCTCTATCCAACCCTCCCTCCATCCCTTCCTCTAGCCAGCCACCACCCCCTCCCTCCATCCATCCCTTCCTCCATCCATCCAACCATCCATCCCTCCAACCATCCCTCCCTCATCCAACCCCTTATCTATCCCTCCCTTCATCATCCAACCATCTCTACCTCCATCCATCTCTCTATCCATTCTCCCCTCCATCCATCCTTCCCTCATCCATCCATTCAACCATCCCTCCCTCCATCCAACCAGCCCTCCATCCATCCGCCCAACCATCTCTTGTTCCTTCCATCTAACCATGCCTCCCTCCATCCAAACATCCATCCGTCCCGCCATCCCTCCCTCCAACCTCTATCCAGTGAACATAGACATGAGTACAGCAGCGTACAACTATTCATGTCAGTGATGGGCCGTATATTGAACCTGAGCTGCAAGTACACTGAATGGGCTCAGCCCTGAATCTCAAGAAAAGTAATGTGAACTGTCTCTATTCTATCTCTCTCTTCTCATATTAGTGTAAATAATATCCCATATTGCGTTTTATGGTCAGTATCATCACCAAATGCAATCTTTTCAAGAAAATCAGCTGATTCACAACTCTGCACTATATATGTAGCGCACAAATGATCTCTGCACTGTGTACGTACACACGCCTGATCTCTGCACTGTGTGCGTAGCGCCTTCCTGATCTCTACACTGTGTACGTAGCACATTCTGATCTCTGCACTCTGTACGTAGCACACTCCGGATCTCTGCACTGTGTGCATAGCGCATTCCTGATCTCTGCACTGTGTACGTAGCGCACTCTTGATCTCTGCACTGTGTACATAGCGCATTCCTGATCTCTGCACTGTGTACATAGCGCACTCCTGATCTCTGCACTGTGTACATAGTGCACCCCTGATCTCTGCATTGTGTACGTAGCGTACTTCTGATCTCTGCACTGTGTACGTAGTGCATTCCTGATCACTACATTGTGTACGTAGCGCACTCCTGATCTCCGCACTGTGTACGTATCGCATTCCTGATCTCTGCACTGTGTACGCAGCGCACTCCTGATCTCTGCACTGTGTCTGTAGTGCATTCCTGATCTCTGCACATCGCGCACCCCTGAACGCTGCACTCTGTATATAGCGTACCCCTGAATTCTGCACTCTGTACATTGCGCACCCCTGAACTTTGCACTCTGTACATTGCGCACTCCTGAAATCTGCACTCTGTCCATAGAACACCCCTGAACTCTGTACATAGCGCACCCCTGAACTCTGTACGTGGTGCACCCCTGAACTCTGCACTCTGTACATAGTGCACCCCTGAACTCTGCACTCTGTACATAGCGCACCCCTGAACTCTGCACGCTGTACATCATACACCCCTGAATTCTGCACTCTGTACATTGCGCACCCCTGAATTCTGCACTCTGTACATCGCGCACCCCTGAACTCTGCACTCTTTACATCGCGCACCCCTAAAATCTGCACTCTGTACATAGCACACCCCTAAACTCTGTACATAGTGCACCTCTGAACTCTGCACTCTGTACATAGTGCACCTCTGAACTCTGTACATAGTGCACCTCTGAACTCTGCACTCTGTACATAGCACACCCCTGAACTCTGCACTCTGTACATAGCGCACCCCTGAACTCTGCACTCTGTACATAGCGCACCCCTGAACTCTGCACACTGTACATAGCTAACCCCTGAACTCTACACTCTGTACATCGTGGACCCCTAAACTCTGCACATATTATATTACTCTGCACATTGCGCACCCCTGAATTATGCACTCTGTACATAGCGCACCCCTGAACTCTGCACTCTGTACACAGTGCACCTCTGCACTTCTTTGCTAAGAATAAAATACAAAATATCCATTGAAAAGTTTTTTCTCTGTCTAATCTTCTTAACATTTGGTAATCATATCCCAATAAATTCTAAGAAGTATCTTTTTTTTATCTCATGGACGAAATGTGAAAAATAACGTATATATCATACAGTCATTCAATAAACATATACCACATGCACTGCATATATAATTTGAGGAAAATATGCTTATAAAATAGTTTACCATGTGCCAATAAAAAAAAAAATATGTCCCTGGATTTCATTTTATCATCATACCATAACAACATACTTAAATAATGAAGTAAATACACAACAAGGATTGTGGGAAAATTTATGTCACTTCCCTTTTATTGGGTTTAAGTCAATTTGAATTATGTAATAAACTTGAACGTTTAATACCAAACAGAATCACTATTAGCCATTAGCAGGCCGACATGTTTAGTAACCAAGATTCAAGTCGTAATATCTTATACCAACCAGATACCAGTTTACCAACCCTTGTCCACCCACAAAGTGGGCAACATTATCCCATATCCCAAGATGGACCGCAACAAGAGAAAATAACAAAGGGAGGGTGAGCAGGGGAATAGAAAATAGGTAAACACATGTATGAGAGTCCACAGGGCTGCACAACCCAAAAGTTGAAAAGTTTTAACAACAAAAATGGACAGTTTTCCTCGGGGGGGGGGGGGGAGTTAGGCAGCAAGGAATTTGTAGAGAAATAATTAAGTAAAACCTTTTAGGTAGAAAAATAAATAATACATAATACATTTAAATATACAATAGATTTAAGATACAAGCTCTTGTTGGCGACACAAACAACAACATAAAACATCACTCGTGGCATGAAAACCCCAAGTGAAGCATGGTTTACCAATTACATTTACAGCATAGTTATCCACATGAATACCCCAATGCATTTCGACCCTTTTGTTTCTGGTCTTCTTCAGGGGGAATTATATTCTAAGGAAATATATTTAAAAAATTCTAGTTTTAGGTATTTGGCAATATATAAAGCATTATAGCAGAAGTAGTATCTCCATAAGGGTGTATTTAGTAGATGAAAAAGTGAAGATGTATCGCACAAACCAGATGACTAAAAACATTTGCGTTCAGTGATCCCATCGTCTCCGCACGTCCACACCACGCCCACCAGGTGAGACCGCATTCCACCGGGCTTGCAGGAGGTCATGCTTTTAGAGGTGAAAAGATCTAAAAGGAAGGCTGAAGATAATCCAGAGGTGAGTCCAGATGACAGTCCTGAGGTATCTGCTTACTCTGCCCAGTGACAGGAGAGGATATACAGACCAAAGGTTACACTCATTCGCTAGCTGTTACCAGCCAAAAGATTTGTCACCAATCCAGCTCTCAACTGCCTGAAGATCTGCAACCGAGGTAAATCTTCCTAACAGGCATCTTGTAACCTGAAAGACAAATCAGAAGAGAGAGATCTACTTTACAGTCACCATAGCCCTCTATTAAGAATAGAATACATTTAAAAAACCAATAGGTGATAGAGGTGACAATTCCATGGGGCCACTTTTCAGTTTTATCTTTAGTGGTGCTCATAGTAAAGAGGCAACATATCACCTCCTCACCACCTGTCAATCTGCGGTGGATCACTTTTCAGGGGGGCAGAAAGCACTGCCACATGTATAAGCCTAAGTACATGCAACCACTCAGAGCTGTACACATGTCTCAGCCATGATGCTTTGCTTAGCCGCTGCAGAAAAAAATTAAATATCATGTCACATTTCTGTCCCAATGCAATGCATGCATTTGTGGTGCAGTGATTCAAACCTTTCAGGGTTATAACAGGTGCTGAGAAGGCAACATATTACAACAAACCACCATGGATCACTTTTCAGAGGGGCAGCAACACAGCTGAATGAGGCATTAACCACTTGCTGCCTGCCCACAGTACCTTTACGGCAAGCGGGCAGCAGCTGCAGGCACTGCACATGTGTACAGGCGCGACCCTGTGACCACTGCGGATCATGGCACTTGGTACCCGGCCACTGTGAGCAGCCGGGTTATCATGTGATCCCTATGACCAGCAATAGCAATCACATGATTACATGTAAACAAAGTAGGCATGAATAGCTTCTATTTATGACTGTTTGGTACTATTGTGATGCTGTGATTGGCCCACAGCTATCACATTGCACCTGTCACCCTGCACCATGTGATTAGCTGTAGCGAATCATAGATCGCCATAGCAAGCAATTATTAAAAATAACCAGGAAAGGGGAAGACAGAGGAAAGAGACTGAAATGGTCTGGAAAATAGGATTCTTCAACGAGGAACACCCAGGTAGTAGAATAGTTTAAATAGAATTCTTTATTTGTAAACAATTCCACCCACAGTACAAATAATATATCAAATACCTCCACCAAAAATTGTAAAATAGTAACAAAGTATACAAAATACAGACACACACCACGCACACACCCCTCATATACTCAAACTCCCTAAGGTGGCCGGCTACCAGTTGAGATCAAAAAATCAGATAGGCCATTAGTTAGTGGCTGTAAAAAATAAAGTGCCAAAAAGATTTTTGAATTTATCCTCAGCTTTAGGTAGCAGTCTCTATTGAAAAATAGTTAATGTCTGTCCTGCTAATATACCGTGAAAAGAAAGCGGGATACACTGATGAAAGGAACAGCTGAAAGTATATTCAAAATAAGTCCTTGGAAAATAGATTAAACAATCTCTTAATTGCGGCGAGGTAAGCTCATGTCAATACGCACTGACAGTTTTTTGCACAAGTGGAGCGGGTGTATTAGTCTACTCCTCTTAGACTGCTAAACTTGATGTTCTAAATACTGGTGCAATTGAGTGACTCTCCCGATCTTCTAGATTGCTGCAATTAAGAGAGTGTTTAATCTATTTTCCAAGGACTTATTTTGAATATACTTTCAGCTATTCCTTTCATCAGTGTATCCCGCTTTCTTTTCACGGTATATTAGCAGGACAGACAATAACTATTTTTCAATAGAGACTGCTACCTAAAGCTGAGGATAAATTGAAAAATCTTTTTGGCACTTTATTTTTTACAGCCACTAACTAATGGCCTATCTGATTATTTTTATCTCCACTGGTAGCCGGCTACCTTAGGGAGTTTGAGTTATGAGGGGTGTATGCGTGGTGTGTGTCTGCATTTTGTATACTTTGTTACTATTTTACAATTTTTGGTGGAGGTATTTGATATATTATTTGTACTGTGGGTGGAATTGTTTACAAATAAAGAATTCTAAAGTATGTGTGGGTAGGGGCAGTTGGCGCTACCTGTATGGGTGCGTATCAGTTAAGTGTTAGCTATATGCTATAAATTCCTTGTGTGCTCCTCTAATAGTGACTTATAACTGTATCTAGGCAAATCCGTGTAACAAAATGTGTCTGTGCCCGATGGGATAGATATCCCATACCAAAAAGTGTATCCAAATTAAGCTGGTTTAACAACAAGATGTAATATATATACGGTATAATAAAAGTATCATCAGTGGTTTTAACAATATTTAAATGATAGGTGTAGCTACACACAGCTTCCTCCTATTATATAGGGGGTAATCTTGATTGTACAATTCGTTCTTCCACCTACTCCAATGGCTAATAAAAAGTCTCTTATCCGTCCCCCTCAGGTGCTACCCACTGATTCTCATTAAATCTCCATTGTGCACAATAGACGTGACAGAAAATAAACATAAATAAAAATAAGAAAATGTATATAACCCACAAAATGTATACAAATTGTGTATATAAAGTGATCAATTATTTAGAAATGTACCGATTGTACCACAAACATAATATCAAGCAAATTGTAAATAGAAACCAGTTATGAAAGTTCTATTCTTGAAAAAATTGTGAAAGTTCTATTCTTGAAATTATTTCATTCAAAAAGTTCCTGCGTGAAGTGACTGTGGTGATGACAGTTGAAATCCAGTGACTTAGGTGCTCCCCCTCAAGGGTCCCCACTCACCCGCTCCCTGCACCCCTGCAGGGGTAAAACGCATCTGTTATCCTCGATATTTGCTAGGAATCCCAACAGCAGTTGTCCAATGGGGTTGTCCAAAGGGGGCTTCCGCTCCAGATGTAGCTATCCTTTAGGTTTAGGCTTTATCCTCATATAAGAAAAAACAGGGCTCCCATAGTGTGATAACGTAATAAATTTATTAAAAAAATATATATTAGGTCCAATGACCAATAAAAAGAATGAGAATAAAAATAAATATAAAGTTTAAAACAATAAACACTCCTAAAAGGAGTGAAAATATCACACTGCGTAAAGGGAGATCAAGCCCGGAGAAGAGCTCGTGGGATAACGCCAACAGCTGAGCGGCGTACGCCTCAGCTGCCTAATTTTTTTAATAAATTTATTACGTTATCACACTATGGGAGCCCTGTTTTTTCTTATATGAGGATAAAGCCTAAACCTAAAGGATAGCTACATCTGGAGCGGAAGCCCCCTTTGGACAACCCCATTGGACAACTGCTGTTGGGATTCCTAGCAAATATCGAGGATAACAGATGCGTTTTACCCCTGCAGGGGTGCAGGGAGCGGGTGAGTGGGGACCCTTGAGGGGGAGCACCTAAGTCACTGGATTTCAACTGTCATCACCACAGTCACTTCACGCAGGAACTTTTTGAATGAAATAATTTCAAGAATAGAACTTTCACAATTTTTTCAAGAATAGAACTTTCATAACTGGTTTCTATTTACAATTTGCTTGATATTATGTTTGTGGTACAATCGGTACATTTCTAAATAATTGATCACTTTATATACACAATTTGTATACATTTTGTGGGTTATATACATTTTCTTATTTTTATTTATGTTTATTTTCTGTCACGTCTATTGTGCACAATGGAGATTTAATGTGAATCAGTGGGTAGCACCTGAGGGGGACGGATAAGAGACTTTTTATTAGCCATTGGAGTAGGTGGAAGAACGAATTGTACAATCAAGATTACCCCCTATATAATAGGAGGAAGCTGTGTGTAGCTACACCTATCATTTAAATATTGTTAAAACCACTGATGATACTTTTATTATACCGTATATATATTACATCTTGTTGTTAAACCAGCTTAATTTGGATACACTTTTTGGTATGGGATATCTATCCCATCGGGCACAGACACATTTTGTTACACGGATTTGCCTAGATACATTTATAAGTCACTATTAGAGGAGCACACAAGGAATTTATAGCATATAGCTAACACTTAACTGATACGCACCCATACAGGTAGCGCCAACTGCCCCTACCCACACATACTTTATATTATCTCATCCCTAAGGGGGTGAGTAAGGGGAGGCTGCAAGCCTTGGTCTGTGAGCGCGGAAATCCCAAACCTTTTTAAATAAAGAATTCTACTTAAGCTATTCTACTACCTGGGTGTTCCTCGTTGAAGAATCCTATTTTCCAGACTTTTTCGGTCTCTTTCCTCTTCCCTCTTCCTGGTTATTTTTAATGAATGTATTGATTCAGAGGAACCTGCTTTTTTTGTTATGTACATTTCTTCCTAACAACTAGGCATTAGGTAAAGTGTCTCTTCAAGGGTGTAGTACTGTTGACTAATTATCATTAGATAAATATATACTACTAGCCAAATAGACACTCCTACTAGTTAGGAGTTCCCTGACCTACCACCTGTTTTTCCCGCAATAGCAAGCAAGCTGTTTTGACTAAAAGCCATTCATAACAGTTAAAATTATTGCTCATAACATTGATCATCACTGTTATTAGAAATAATAGTGTGAAAAAAAAAATCCCTGATTACCCCCCCCCCCCCTCCAGAGTAGTACAATGTCCACGGTGGCCATGGTGACACTGAACTACTCTGATAAGAGTGTATAAAAAAAATCTTTAAAAATAGGAAAAAAATCTTAAAAAAGAAAAAAAAACAAATGCTTAGAAAATGTAAAATATTTTTATTTTTTTTACATACTGTCACCAGTCCCTGATCACTGCCACACCAGTAATATGATGACGCTGTACTGCACTAGTGACACTATGCAAAAACAATTGTGAAAATCTTTTTTTATTATTTAATTTCTTCATTTTCTACAAAATTGTGACAAAAAAACAATTACAACTTCACAAACTCGCTATGCCTCTTACTTAATACATTGCACTGTCTACTTTCCAAAAAGGGGTCATTTGGGGGGTATTTGTACTGTTTTGGCATTTTAGAGCCTCAAGAAATGAGAGGCCATCAGTACATCAGGACTCATCAATTTTAAAATATATACAGTATACCATATTTTGTAGACTATAGCTTTTACACAGACTAAATAATGTACACAGAATTGTGTTATTTTTGCCAAAGAAATGTAGCAGAATACATTTTGGCCTAAATTTATGAAGAAAGATAACGTATTTGCAAAATTTTAAAATAGAAATGAAGAAAAACATGGGGGTTTTTTTCAAAATTTTTGGTATCTTTTCGTTTTTATAGCAAAAAAAAAAAGTGTTGATTAAATACTATCAAAAGAAAGCTTTATTTTTGCGAGAAAAATTATATAAATTTAATTTGCGTACAGTGTTGTATGACCAAGTAATTGCCAGTTAAAGTAGCACAGTGTCGAATAGCAAAAAATGCCCTGGTCGTGAAGAGGTAAAATCTTCCGATGGTCAAGCAGTGGGACTAAACTCATATTTTTTTATGAAATAAAATAAATTCAATATGTTTAAATATAAGTAGAATGTGCCTTATGACGTTTGTTTAATCATTCAAATTCAAGGTTTTTTTTGCTGTTCCTAGACTTCCTGTTCTAGGGTGGCTAAGTTTGTTCTCCATGCCATGCCATGTCTTCATGCAAAAAAGAAGAGCCATGGTTTACTTAACCACTTGCCGACCAGCTGCCGCAGTTGTACTGCGGCAGCATGGCACGGCTGGGCGAAACGACGTTATGTAACGTCGCTTCGCCCTGTGGCCGATCCGAGTGCCCGGCGGTCTCGATCACCGCTGACACATGGAGAACCCGGAACTGTGTGTGTAAACACACAGTTTCCGGTTCTCTGAAGGGAGAAGTGACAGATCGTCTGTTCATACAGAGTATGAACAGTGATCTGTTATCTTCCCTGCACAGTCATCATCCCCCTTCAGTTAGAACACACACTAGGGAACACATTAACCCCTTCAGTACCCCCTAGTGTTAACCCCTTCACTGCCAGTGACATTTTTACAGTAATCAATGCGTTTTTAATCGCACTGATAGCTGTATTAATGCCAATGGTCCCAAAAATGTGTCAAAATTGTCCGATGTGTCCTCCATAATGTCGCAGTCATGATAAAAATCGCAGATCGCTACCATTACTAGTAAAAAAAAAAAAATTAATAATAAAAATGCCATAAATCTATCCCCTATTTTGTAGACGCTATAACTTTTGTGAAAACCAATCAATATACGCTTATTGCGATTTTTCTACCAAAAATATGAGGAAAAAATGTTTTTTTTTATATATTTTTGGGGGATATTTATTATAGCAAAAAGTAAAAAATATTGTGTTTTTTTCAAAATTGTTGCTCTTTTTTGTTTATAGCGCACAAAATAAAAACCGCCGAGGTGATAAAATACCAACAAAAGAAAGCTCTATTTGTGGGAAAGAAAGGACGTAGATTTTGTTTGGGTGCAGCATCGCATGACCACGCAATTGTCAGTTAAAGCGACGCAGTGCCGAATCGCAAAAAGCGCTCTGGCCAGGAAGGGGGTTAAAATCTTCCAGGGCTGAAGCGGTTAAAGTGATACTAAACACACACTGTTTAATCTACATTGTCCCTTCTATTTCTGTATGTGGATGATGGCACTGTATTCATTTTAACCACTTGCCACCCGCCCACCGTCACATAATGTCGCCCCAGAACGGTCGCTCTGGCATGCCCCTGGTGGCACGCAGCGTGGCGATCTTGACCGCCCGGTGTTCCTAGATGACGCAGCTCTTTAACCATGTGATTGGCTGTGTCCAATCACAGCCGGTCACATGTAAATGTGGAAGTGCCAGTAATCAGCTCTCATCGCCTCACACTGACAGAGTGTTGCGAGGAGAGCCGATCAGCAGGATCTCCTTGCAGGGGACACCCGGACAGGTAATCAGGGCACTGATCGTCAGTGCCCTGATTACAGTAAAGCCTCCCAGTGCCCATCAGTGCCACCAACCAGTGCCCATCAGTGACACCAATCAGTGCCCATCAGTGACACCAATCAGTGCCCATTAGTGATGCCAGTCGGTGCTGCCTTTCAATGCCCATCAGTGCCTGCTCATCAGTGCTGCCCATCAATACCTCCCATCAGTGCCACCCTTCAGTGCCCAACAGTGCAGCCTCATCAACGCACATCAGTAAAGGAGAAAAATTACTTATGTACAAAATTTACTGACAGAAACTAAGAAAACTTTTTTTTTCACATTTTTAGGTCTTTTTTCTTTTTTTTTGTAAAAAAAATATAAAAAACCCAGCAGTGATTAAATGCCACCAAAAGAAAGCTCTATTTTGGTGAAGAATATGTTTACAATTTTATTTGGGTACAGTGTTGCATGACCACGCAATTGTCATTCAAAGTGTGACAGCAAAGCAAAGGGGGTGAAAGTGCCCTGTATTGAAGTGGTTAATTTAATAAAAAATATAAAATAATACAAAATTTGTTCCTTTTTCCTAATTGATATACAGCTGTCACATGACCCAGATTTTTCTTAGCTTGTCTGCAGAAAATCATAAGCAGTAGGAGAGTCTAGTCCTCTGGTCCCATGTTTAAAAAAAAAAAAAAAAAGAACCTTTGGAATGCAGAGTAAAAATAAATAATTAAAGTGGAGTTCCACCCAAAAATACAGGGGGAGGGGATACCTGTATAATCCAGGTATTTGCTCCCACTTCCAGGCATAGATTGGCGCAGTACCCGCAGCTATCTACGCCATGTCTGGCCCCTCCACCGTCCCCCCGCTGTTCTGGTAGACACATAGGTCCCAGAAGACAGCAGGGACCAGTGAGATCACGCAGCGCGTCTCGCGCATGTGCAGTAGGGAACCAGGCTGGGAGACGTCTCCGTTCCCAGTCAAAGCCTGTTAAGGGGAAACGGGTCGGGTGGAGCAAGTGGCTGTGACGCTATCACGTTCTCTTTTTTTCCTGTTCAGTTAGTTGGTTCAATCCTGTGCTGCTGGATGCTAGCCATATGCTATTTTTTTTATCCAATCTCTTTTCCTATGCATTTGCCGTGTGGTTTGGATTTCAAGTTTGCAGTTTGTTCAGCGTGATGTGACAATTTGCTGTGATTAATTGCTGTGAATTCATAAGTGACTTTTTTAATAAAAACTTTTGGAAATACATCTGCACTATGAAGTCTCCCCCCCTTTTTATTTTACTGAGGGGTTAACTCCAAGACGGTCTGTGGAAGGAAAAACCGTAATTGAAGGCAATATATTTCCTTCACCTTTGGATCCAACTTGCTAAGATAACGGAAAATTTATATCAAATACTTACCGTAATTTTCCTTTCCTGATGGACTCCATGGCAGCCTACGTATGGGTTAATCCCGCCTCTCATACCTCATAGGACCCCACTCCCATAAATCTTTGCTTCTAGTCAGAGATTCTGTAAGTTCCGTAACTTCGCCTACTCCAGCAAATGGGAGGGAACTCCTGCTGCCATGGAGTCCATCAGGAAAGGAAAATTACGGTAAGTATTTGATATAAATTTTCCGTTTTCCTGACAGACTCCATGGCAGCCTACGTATGGGAAATGACTAGCCATACACTCCCGGGTGGGAAATTGCTGGTTCAAAGAAAAAAAGGTTTATTTGGCACCGTCAACGGACAAGACATGTAAACCAAAATTAACTGAAGACAAAGAAGCCGGTTCTACGCAATAGTGCGTCATAAAAGTGTTGATCGACGACCAAGAGGCCGCTTTGCAGATTACTTCCGGGGATACATGACGGGAAGCTGCCCATGACGTAGAATGAGCGGTCACCGCTTCTGGGGGAGCCAGGCCCTTAGCTGTATAAGCCCCTTGTATAGCCTGAACGATCCAGGCCGCAATGATTCTGGAGGAAGCACGCAAACCCTTGTTCTTTCCTTTGAAATAAACAAACAAATAATCGGATCTTCGAAAAGAGGCAGTGGCTTGAAGGTACTGCCTTAAAACTTCTCCCACATCCAAAGGATGAACAGTAGAGTCCTCAGTTGCCCGAAAAATTGGAAGAACAATCTCTTGATTCTCATGGAATACAGATGTTACCTTAGGATTTGATCCTAGCATAGGAATCAAGACCACCCGGTCAGGGAAGTAGGTGAGGAATGGTTCTTTACATCCTAGAGAACTGATCTCAGAGACCCTCTTGGCCAATGTTATGGCCACTAGGAATACAGCTTTGAGAGAGAGATCTTTAATAGTTGCCTGATCCACAAGTTGTGTTTCTTTTTCCGAAAAGAAATCCAGGACAAGAGGAAGATCCCACTTGGAAAATCTTGGTTTTCTCTGAGGTCTGATCCTTATTGCTCCCCTGAAGAACTGCCTCGTAAGAGGGTGTCTGGCCCAGGATATACCCGTGAAGGCAGAGATAGCAGAAACCTGAACCCGCAGAGAACTTACTGATAAGGATAGATCCAGGCCTGTTTGCAAGAAACCAAGAATATCCTGAATCCTTGGGTCAGTACAGGAACCATCAGTGGTGGAAACATAATCTGCAAATTTCGACCAAATTCTTTGGTAAACTCTATTGGTACCTGGTCTTCTGGCATTCAGTAGAGTCGAAATAGCCGCACTTGGACATCCTAGGGCTTCCAACCTTCCCCTCTCAAGAACCAAGCCATCAGATGGAGCTGGGATGAACATGGGTGAAGAGATGTCCCCTGTAATAGGAGATCTGGTCTGGCTGGGAGAGGAATTGGATTCCGGTAGCTGAGTTGTAGTAAGAGGGGGAACCACAGTCTGTTGGGCCAATATGGAACAACTGCCACTATTTCGACCTCTTCCCACCTGAGCCTCGATAGGAAACGCAGAATGACCAGAACTGGTGGAAAGGCATAAGCCCTGTGCAATCTCCACTGGTCCGTCAGGGCATCCACTCCGAAAGCCTGGGGACAACGACATCTCGTGTAGTACTTTTCTATTTTGTGGTTGCAAGGGGACGCAAACAGGTCCACTTCCGGTGTCACTCCCAGAGACAGAATCCAGCTGAAGACTTCCGTGTGGAGAGACCACTCGTTGTTGTCCAGGACAAACCTTGAGAGAAAGTCTGCCTGGACATTTTGAACTCCTGGAAGATAGAAAGCCGTCAGAATTGATAGGTTCGTCTGAGCCAAGGACATGATTGGACTCACTTCCTTCAGTAAGGAGAGACTGCGTGTGCCCCCTTGTCTCTTGATGTAAGACACCGCTGTCGTGTTGTCTAGCCTCAGGAGGACTGAGGCCCCAGATGTTAAGTGGAGAAAGGCTCGTAGCGCACAGAAGGCAGCTTGAAGCTCCAGGACATTCGAAACTACACCCCGGGATGGGAAATCCCACTTGCCCTGGGCTATCTCCGTCAGACAGAGAGCGCCCCAGCCTCTGCTGCTGGCATCCGTTGTCACCGTGATCCAGGAAACGGGTGCTATGGAATGGCATTTGAGGAGATTCTTCCGCTGCAGCCACCAGGGGAGACTCTCCCGCATGGACGGGGTTATCCGGACAAGATGGTCTTGAGAACCTGGGACCCACTGTTGGAGAAAACCCTTCTGAAAGGGGCGCATCCTCCATTGAGCCCACTTCACCATGGGGGCCGTCGCCACCATGGTGCCAATTATCCTGAGGCACTGAGAAGCTCTGAGTAGGGGTGATGACATTGCCAGATGAATTCTGTCCCGAATCAAAGGGATTTTCTCCAAAGGCAGAGAGATGGTACTCTCCATCGTGTTGAACTGGGCTCCGAGGAATATCAGAGACTGTGTCGGATCCAGATGACTTTTCTCCCTGTTCAACAGCCAAGCGAACTCTGTCAGGGTAGAAATTACCTGATCTTGGTTTGACAATAGTTGATCCCTGTCCTGCGACAGTAAGAGTAGGTCGTCCAGGTAGTGGTGTAATCGGATACCCTTGACTCTGATTAATGCCACGACAACCAGTAAGAGCTTCGAAAACACTTGAGGCGATGTTGTAAGCCCGAATGGGAGACATGTAAATTGGAGGTGTTTCTGACCTACCGCAAAACGTAGGTACTTCTGGAAGTCTCTTGCAATCGGTACATGAAAGCAGGCATCTTTCAGGTCTATGGAGACTAGCCAATCGCCTGGATGTATTATCTGACGAATTGTTAGCAGTGTCTCCATCTTGAATTTTTCCTTCTTGATGAAGGAGTTCAGGTGTGTCAGGTCGATGACTGGCCTCCAGGAACCACTCTTTTTGAGGACCATGAAAAGGGGGGAATACACCCCTTGAAATCTTTCTTCCGAGGGCACCGGGATGGCAGCCCCTTGAGCTACCAGAGAATCCGTGTACGACAGAAGAACTTGTCTCTTCTCTTCCAGGTGAGGAAGGACTGTGGGAACAAACCAGTGTACCGGTGGATTGCAGAACACCCACGAATGGCCTGATGAGACTGTCTTGACCGTCCAGTAGTCCCTGATCGAAGCTGCCCAGACGTGCTGAAAAAGGAGTAACCGAGCCCCAACTTGCTCCGCCTGGACAGGCTTCATATCAAAAGGACTTAGAAGTCTCCCGTCCACCAGAAGAGGTTGTCTTTGAGGACTTCTGGCCAGAAGGTTGATTTCTCTTCCAGTTCCTCCTGAAATCACGGCGCGGCCTATAGCGGCGGGCATCTCTAGCGCGTTCTTGATCTTGCCTGGGTTGAGGTCTTCTCTGACCCAAGAGACGACGATCCTGAGGTAAGAACCCTGACTTACCCCCTGTAGCACGGGTAATGGCGGAATCAAGTTTGTTCCCAAAGAGGGAAGAACCCTCAAAGGGAATTCTACACCAAGCCTGTTTAGAGGCAGGATCCGCAACCCACGGGCGCAGCCACAAGGCGCGCTTGGCCGTGACTGAGGAAAGCATGACCCGTGCCACTAAGCGGATAATATCCAGAGAAGCTTCCCCTAAGAAGACTGACGCCAGTTTCAGTTCATGGATTGGTGAACTCTTGACCAATTCTTCAGACACACTTGCTAAAGCCGCATCCACATCGTCCGACCAGGACTCCATAGCTTTTGACAGAGCTGCGAGGGCTAAGGGTGGTTTACAAGCCATACCTGCCGTGATGCGTTTAAGATCAGTATCGATCTTTCTCTCCAGACCATCCTTGAATGAAACGGTATCTTCTAGAGGAAGGGTGACATGCCTTACCAACCTCATCAAAGCAGCATCAATGAGCGGAGCCGACTCCAGATGCTTTACCTCTTCACTCTTAAACGGATACATCTTAGCCACTTTGGAGATTAGTGAGTTCTTCCTCTCGACTTTACTCCACTCATCTGAAATGATTTCGCCAAGCTCTCCCAGGAAAGGAAAATTTGGGTGATCCTTCTTGAGATGTTTGAAGTATTTCCTCTGTTTAAAGGGTGCTTCTACTGGCTCTTCCCACCTCAATGCGTCTTTAACTGCCTTAACCAAACGTGGCACCAGGGAAAAATCAAAACCCGCGCCAGGATCATTCAGCTCAGTCTCGCTTTCCGAGGATCCACTTAAGGAGGGACTGCGTCTAGAGGGACCAGGAGCCCCAAGGTCGACCCCGCCAGGAGCTAGCACTGGAGCAGAAGGAGAGATAGCTGAACGATTGGGATCCGTTCTGATCAGGGATTCCTGAACCACTTTTCGGACCAGAGCTTCTACCTGCTGGTCTCCAGCTCCTCTTTCTTTTGCAGCTCGGGAGTAACATAGCTCATAGAGGGATTTACCTTCTGGGACCTGAGCTTTACAACCCCAGCAAAGTCTTTTATCAGAGCGGCTAGAATGGCGGTAGGAGTGACGCCCAGATGTAGACTTGGGCTCTTCACTATGGCGTCTAGAAGCTGATCTGGAACGCCTGGAACTTGAAGATTGTTTTTGATGATGCGATCTGGAACGATCGGTATCTTCACGTGCTGAGGGCCTATGTTCAGACCTAGAAGGGCTGTGGAAAACAAAAGGAAATAAACAGGATCCTAAAAAGAAACAATCCCAAAAACAGACAAGCAGAAGGAAAAAACAAATTCCTACCTGCAGCGTAAGGGTTGGCCACTGGGGGGCGGTGACACGTCCATAGCAGAAAACCTGGTATCTGTAATGAACAATCCCAGTCAAACACAGGAATCAGAGAGAGAGAGAGGCTTGGACAGCCAGCAGCATAGCCTTCTACCTTGCCAGAGATTAAACACTGCACCGGGAAGCCGCCGTTCTCACCCGCAGTCATCCCAAGTAATAGCTGTATTCTGACAGCTATTTAAACTTGGCGCCGCCGATGATGTCACCGCGCCCCCAGCGTCGTCAAGCGGGGCTCGCGCGCATGCGCGACCGGCGCCATTTTCCTGGAACTGCGCACGCGCGAACCAAGCCTCGCTTTCAGACGAGGCTCGCAGATGCGCAGGGACCCGGAAGACGCGGCGGACTGGGACGCAGATGCCATAGAGGCCAGGAAAAGACACAGGAAAAAACGCACAATACACACAAAAACAGCTGCCATATATGAAATGAAAATGGAATATACGATACCACCGCACGATCCTGGTCCAGCCTGATTTGGGGACGATCATCCACTGCACGGCCGGGCTTTTATAAGGGGGGGGCCTCCTGCTAATAGCAAGGACGTTTGGCCCAATTGCCGCTTGCCTGCCAATGGCAAGGCTATCAAGCTCTTCATGGCATCGCATAAGTCGCCCGTATCCACCCTGCTAATAGCTGGGACTGCTGGACTCCAGAACCGCCATCAAAACCACCATGCAACCAGGACCGGACCGCAGAAACTTTTCATAAGGTAAGATACACCTTGGTCCTAGGAGGAGGACAAAAAAGGAACACGGTCTCTGACTAGAAGCAAAGATTTATGGGAGTCGGGTCCTATGAGGTATGAGAGGCGGGATTAACCCATACGTAGGCTGCCATGGAGTCTGTCAGGAAAGAGAGCATTTACCCTCTGGTTGGAAATCGGATGAGGATATCTTTCTCCTTGGATCGAAGTGTGAGTGGGAACCAGTGCTGCCGGCAGGCTAATACATCAGGCGTATACGATCTCTATAATCTGAGATCCAGCATATCTGGTAAGCGGCCCCTTTTTTAAACATGTTCAAGCAGGAAGAACATCGATTTCTTTACAAGTGTTGAAGATTTATGGCTGTTGTTTCTCTACTACACATTGGGACTATTGTTTATGAGATAAATTAGTTGTTGATGTTAATAGATACACTTTATCTCACTATTTTAGAGTTACATTGTATCACAATTTGTTTCATTTTCACACTCCTCATTTTTTCCTATTCAGTTCATTACGCTAGAGTCATATTACGCTAGAGTCATATTTCGCTAGAGTCATATTAATATCAGGTTACACTTTTATATATGCTTTTACCACACAGATTATGATGAGATGGGTGTTGACACATCATGTCTGGTATAATATGTTTGTGATATATTTTTTGTCACATTTTTTTTCACATTTATTTTTCACTTAAGTATTAATTTTAATTTTAATTTTATTTTTAACATTTGTAATAATCACTTGTGGATGCGCGCTTGTATTATTTTATGACACATTTGGGTCTTTCGTACTTTGGGCTTACACGAGCAGCTGCACCCCCCCCCCCCCTTTTTTTTGTATATGGTTAGCGCAATACACTTTTACCACTTTACTTCCTGATTCCCTTACCGAAGATGCCGGCACCTCCACCCAGGAGTCGAGAGACAGATCGGCTTTGGGTGAGGACATCGTGGGTGCCCTGGGCAGGTAAGTGTCCATATATTAAAAGTCAGCAGCTGCAGTATTTGTAGCTGCTGACTTTTAATTTTTGTTTTTTTTCGGCGGAACTCTGCTTTAATATTAATGAACTGTTTCAAATTGTCATACAAACTTATATTTGAAATCAAATCTTTATTATTTTTGGCAATAACATGTGTGGGCAGATTTCTGCCAGTCACAGGCTGTGTCACGCCCCTCCAGTGTGTGTCTTAGAATAGGAGGGAGGTGAAGCTTCCATAAATCCACATGTAAAATCCTGCCCCCATTGGGTTTAGCTGGCTAGTGGGTATGGAGGAGGAAGGAGAGAGTGGGGGGTCATTTACAACTGTGTATATGCCCACATGTGTGACTCTATAGTCACATGGGCTGCTCAGGTGTGATAAAGGAGAAATACTCAGTATAAAAACTCACTGAAAACTGAACATGTGCAGAGTTGCCATCACAGCTGCAAAATCAATAGCTGAATTGGGGACAGGAACAGAAGGGGGATAGAGAGCAGCAGGATCAACCAGGTTTTTTGCAGAATTCAGAAAACAAATTTCAAATTGACTGAGTGAGTATGAACAACATGTATGATGTGGGTTTAGCGGCACTTTACCCACTTGTCCTCAAAGTGTTATCCCCTTCAATACCATAGCATTTTTTTTGCTATTCAGCACTGTGCTACTTTAACTGGCAATTGTTCGGCCATGCAACACTGTGCGCAAATGAAATTTATATAATTTTTTTACACAGATAGAGCTTTCTTTTGGTGGTATTTGTTTACCACTATTTTTTTTTGTAAATGTTTGTGATTATCAATGAAAAAAGACGAGAGTCTTAAAAAAAAAAAAAAAAAAACAAAAAAAAAAAAACAATATTTTGTACTTTCTGTTATAAGACATATCAATAAAATCTAATTTTCTTTATAAATTTAGGCCAAAATGTATTCTGCTACATGCCTTTGGTAAAAACCAAACTATGTTTTTTGGGGACACTAAACTATTGGGGCACTAGTATAGTTCTGATCAAGATACTGATCCGTATAGATACTATACAAGTAATAGTGGTGATCAGTTTGACTGTGACAGTGTGGTGGCCATTCTGACGCTAAGTGACCACTGGCGGGGAGGGACACTAACTGACTAAGGGTTAGTTTACACTTGCTTAAAAACATGGCTTTGGACACACTTTGTTAAAGCTCTCTGAACACCAGTCAAAGCCCCAACACTAAATAAAATGGTTAGCTTACAGTCTTGTTTACACCTTGCATTTGCTTTGCTTTTCTTCGGCTTTGCTTCAAAAATTATACCCCATGTAGCTTTAGTGGTGCTTCAAAGCGTCTTCAACGCCTCCATAGAAGTCTATGACAAAGCTCGCTTGAAGCAACTTAAGCTTTTGAGAAGCTTTAATTCAGCTTTAGATTCACTTTGTTTTGGAGAAATTACAGATATCCACACATAAACAGTGCACCTGCCAAGCTTCAACAAAGCTTCAAAAGAGCATCACCGAAGCATTACTGAAGCTTCACTGAAGCATCATTAAAGCTTCATCGAAGCACCACCGAAGCATCAAAAACACATCATAAAAGCAAGTTGAAGCGGTAGGGGCTTTAATGTTTTAGGCTCGGTTTTCACTATTGCAACCCCAAAGTCACGCGATTTTACTTGAAGCAATGCCTGTGTATTCTTGAGGTCTATGGACCTCAAGTCGCATCTAAGTGGGACCAAAGTAGTGCAGGGACTTCTTTGAAGTCTCACAGATATGAATGGTACTCATTGGAAATCATGGAGTACCACTTTTCATGCGACTTTTCAGTCCCAAGTCACATGAAAAGTCACACTAGTGGAAACCGAGCCTAAGCTCTAAATTGATAAGCTTGTCTAGGGTAAGTTCTAGTCTAATAAGCTTGTTTAGGATTAGTTCAGCTAATACGCTTGTCTAGGGTTAGTTCCAGGATAATACACTTGTCCGGGGTTAGCTTTAGGTGAATATGCTTGTCTAGGGTTAGTTTTGGGCTAAACAGCCTGTTTATGGTTAGTTCTAGGCTAATGCCGCATACACACGGTCGGAATTTCCAACAGTAAAAGTCCAATGGGAGCTTCTCATCGTATTCCGACCGTGTGTATGTGCCATCGGACTTTTTCCGTCGAAAATTCAGACGGACTTAGATAGAGAACATGTTCTGTATTTTTCTGACGGAAAAAATTACTATCGGAAAAAACACTCATCTGTATGCTGTTCCGACGCACCAAAAACGACGCATGCTCTGAAGCAAGTACAAGACGGAAGCGCTCGGTCTGGTAAAACTACCATTCATAATGGAGATAGCACATTCCTCACACTGCAAATTCTGTGATCTTTTAATGCAGCGCTTTTTTTGTGCTTTATAATGCTAGAATAATGAAGTTGTTTTGCTGCTGATATTCACACAGAGTTCTGACAAACTTATTTCCTTATTTTTTCTCATGATCTCATGAATAATCTTTTATTTTTTTAAAGCCAGATCTCCATAATAATGTTTAGAATTAATTTTTATAGTCATCTTTTTTCTTTTTTTTTTAATTTCATCAAGATCTCCTTTTTTTGGATTATTGAAAAATTATTTTCTAGTGATCTCCATAATTTTTTTTTTTTTGTGTGTGTGTCAAGGTACCACAATAACATTATTATCTTGTATTTTTTATTAACCTCAAGGAGGTTGGTTTGTGTTGTTGTCCCTTGTTAATTTGACATTGTCTTTTTGAAATGTACCTGCCTACTCAGAAACAAACTGTCCTTTTTGTATAACACATAGGCAAGTATTTTCAGAAAATAAAATATCAATTTATTCTGGGTAACAAAATAAAGAGGAAGGCAACGCTGGAGAAACTTTTGGAATTTGCGAAGCCTTTTGGCCCCCAGGGCAGACACCAAGTCTGTGGAAAATAAAAAATTGTTAGCTTGAGGAGTCCATATAATTTGGAGCCCAATCTGGTCCAGGACTCCTACAGATCAGGACCAGGAGCAGATGATATCTATGTCCCCAGGCTGTGGTACTACACCAGCCTGAGTCTTCTGTCAGACCAGACTGAACCCAGGCCATCACTTTCTTCTCTTCACTGCAGTCTTCCCTCCACGCTTCCCTGCACCCTTCCCTGCAGCCTTCCTTGGAGGCTGTGGCTCTGGTGGTGGACTTGTGGCAGGAGGAGGAGGAGGATGCGCGAGCTCACGTGGCTGTTCTCAGTCAGCTGGCCCCTCAACCCCTTCTGAAGGACCTGAGCAAAAATTCCCTCACAGAGGAGGCATTGGCCCTCCTCCAATTTCTGCAATCTAGTGGCTAGATAGCAGCCATAGGCCTCTTCAGCGTCGGGGGGCTTCTGAGGACATCACATGCTTCTAGGGTTGCCACCTTTTCGTCAAGCCAAAACCGAACGCTTAAGCAGCGCAAGCCAATTTTTTTTATAGCACATTAAATTCATTACCTCTGCACAAAGCAATGCACAGCAATTTTGTTATGTAGTATATATACACTATACATATATTTTTGTGATTAAATAACATTTCTAATCATATGGAATTAATCACATGAGTCTCCCTTTACACCAGAGTCAACAGAGTTTCCCTTTAGATCTGAATCCGCAGCGTTCCCCTTTACATCTGAATGCACAGGGTTTGTTCCCCTTTACATCTGATTCTGCAGGAGAGGAGTGTGGAAGGTATGATGGAGGCAGTATGTACAGGAGAGGAGTGCAGAGGGGATGATGGGGGCGGTATGTACAGGAGAGGAGTGCGGAGGGTATGATGGGGCAGTATGTACAGGAGAGGAGTGCGGAGGGGATGATGGGGGCAGTATGGACAGGAGAGGAGAGGAGTGCGGAGGGGGATGATGGGGGCAGTATGTACAGGAGAGGAGTGCGGAGGGGGATGATGGGGCAGTATGTACAGGAGAGGAGTGCGGAGGGGGATGATGGGGTAGTATGTACAGGAGAGGAGTGCGAAGGGGATGATAGGGACCGTATGTAGAGGAGAGGAGTGCGGAGGGGATGATAGGGGCAGTATGTACAGGAGAGGAGTGTGGAGGGGATGATGGGGGAAGTATGTACAGGAGAGGAGTGTGGAGGGGGATGATGGGGGCAGTATGTACAGGAGAGGAGTGCGGAGGGGATGATGGGGGCAGTATGTACAGGAGAGGAGTGCGGAGGGGATGATGGGGGCAGTATGTACAGGAGAGGAGTGCGGAGGGTATGATGGGGCAGTATGTACAGGAGAGAAGTGCGGAGGGGATGATGGGGGCAGTATGTACAGGAGAGGAGTGCGGAGGGTATGATGGGGCAGTATGTACAGGAGAGGAGTGTGGAGGAGATGATGGGGGTAGTATGTACAGGAGAGAGGTGTGGAGGGGATGGGGGCAGAATGGTTAGGGATTTCTTGCAGTGTCTGTGGGGTGACCAGGGAGTAATGTTGGGAAGATAAGGAAAGTGACTATGGAATGATGTCCCTCAGCTGGATGTATGAAGTGATCTGGGGGTGATATACGCTGGGGGGGAATTGGGGACTGAGAAGTGGTCAGATGGTAATGTCTATAATCAAAATAGCTCTTCTACTCAGCTACTAATCAGTGGCGGCTGGTGCTCAAAATTTTTGGGGGGGCGCAAACAAACTGAAAAATTCTGAAAAAAAACATCAATCGCAGCCACTGTCATCAAAATACAGCCACGGTGTCATCAACAACGCATCCACTGTGTCATCAACAACGCATCCACTGTGTCAATAACAACGCAGCCACTGTGTCATCAAAAACGCAGCCACTGTGTCATCAAAAACGCAGCCACTGTGTCATCAAAAACGCATCCACTGTGTCATCAAAAAACGCATCCACTGTGTCATCAAAAACGCATCCACTGTGTCATCAAAAACGCATCCACTGTGTCATCAAAAACGCAGCCACTGTGTCATCAAAAACGCATCCACTGTGTCATCAAAAACGCAGCCACTGTGTCATAAAAAACGCATTCACTGTGTCATAAAAAACGCATCCACTGTGTCATCAAAAACGCATCCACTGTGTCATCAAAAACGCATTCACTGTGTCATCAAAAACGCATCCACTGTGTCATCAAAAACGCATTCACTGTGTCATCAAAAACGCATTCACTGTGTCATCAAAAACGCAGCCACTGTGTCATCAAAAACGCAGCCACTGTGTCATCAAAAACGCAGCCACTGTGTCATCAAAAACGCAGCCACTGTGTCATCAAAAACGCATTCACTGTGTCATCAAAAACGCATCTACTGTGTCATAAAAAACGCATCCACTGTGTCATCAAAAACGCAGCCACTGTGTCATCAAAAACGCATTCACTGTGTCATCAAAAACGCATCTACTGTGTCATAAAAAACGCATCCACCGTGTCATCAAAAACGCATTCACTGTGTCATCAAAAACGCAGCCACTGTGTCATCAAAAACGCAGCCACTGTGTCATCAAAAACGCAGCCACTGTGTCATCAAAAACGCAGCCACTGTGTCATCAAAAACGCAGCCACTGTGTCATCAAAAACGCATCCACTGTGTCATCAAAAACGCATCCACTGTCATCAAAAACGCATTCACTGTCATCAAAAACGCATTCGCTGTGTCATAAAAAACGCATCCACTGTGTCATAAAAAACGCAGCCACTGTGTCATCAAAAACGCATCCACTGTGTCCACTGATCCCAGAAACCACGATTGTCTCCTTAATAGCAGCCAGCATCTCTTTGAACAAGGGGGAAGGGGGGCAAGTTATCAAAGAAAGATAATCACAGTGATTTGGGGGGCTGGGAGAGGATGCTTTATGTGCTAGGGGCCACTTTGGGAGCAGAGAGGATTTGTGCTGGGGGGGTCTAATTTTATATTTAACCCCCCTTCTAGCACAAATCCTCTCTGCTCCCAAAGTAGCCCCTAGCACATAAAGCATCCTCTCCCAGCCCCCCAAATCACTGTGATTATCTTTCTTTGATAACTTGCCCCTCAGTCCTGTGTATGTGTCCATTCTCCTCCCCCTCTGTCTGTGTATAGGTGTCTTCAGTCCGTGTGTAGTGAGACAGGAGGGGGGGGGGGGGAATGGGGAAGAGAGGGACAGATACAGATGCAGCTGTGCTGTGCTGGAGCTCACCCTGCTTGCCAGACAGCAACCCATCCCTCATATGGCTCTTACCTTCCTCCTGCAGCTCCGCTCAGCCGAAGAACGGAGCTGCCGACATCACTTCCGGCTCTCGTCTTCTTCACGAAAGCCGGAAGTGAGCTCAAGATTTGAAAAGCAATGCTCCCGCCCATAGAATCACACTGATTCTACGAGCGGAAGCTAATTGGCGTTTTCGTTTGCGCCACAAGGCGGGTTAAAAGCCCGCAAATGAAGCGCCGCGTCTGCAATCTCGTGATTGCATTGACGTGGCGCTTCCCATAGTGCACTGGCGTCCGGCGCCACAGTGCACTTTGTTAAAGGACTTTTTTTTTTTTTTTTGTTCTTAAAGGGGCCGTTTTAAAAAAAAATTTTTTTTTTTTTTGAATTTTTTTTTTTTTTTTTTGACTACAGGGGGGGGGGCGGCGCCCTGGCGCCCCCTATGGACGGGCCGCCACTGCTACTAATATATGCAGCAATAAATCATACAGCAGTACTATTCAGTGAAAACAATCTATTATAAACTGTAAGCACAAAGGTAATGTATGACAATTCATATATTATAACCCTATGTTATCCAAGCTCTGTACAATCAGAAGTGTACACTCATCACACAGGGTGAATGGTCACACATTACTTTCACATGATCTGGTCTGAGTGATTGGTGGATGTTTGTATAGACATGTGTACTGCTAAGGAGGGATCTGTCAGCTGTGATTGTACACGCCTCCCCCCTCCCCCATACACTCACTATCTCCTCTGATTCTCCTGTCACCTTAACCCTTCACTGCATCACCTGCAATACAAATACTCCTAAACTTTGCAGCTTTACTTCCTAGGAGACTTTTCTCAGGGAAAAAAACAATTCAGCTCACCTTCTCTCATCCTCTGGCCAGCCTGTCAGGAGCTTCAGTGAGCTCCACTACCAAAGCCCCCCCCCCATTCTCTCAGCACTCCACACTGGTGATTAGAGGGGGGGGTTGAGTCAGAGATACCAGAGACTGTGCAGGAGACTGGAGGAGGGAGGGGGAGACAGAAAGGAGTTTGGATTCCAGCACACACCGCAGGCACAGTGTACTTATTTAAAAGCAATGCCGCTGTTGCTGTCTCACAGTGACAGGTGTGCCCGGGTTACAGGCAGTACAAAACCCGGGCACATGATTCAAGACCCGTACTGTCCGGGTGAATCCCGGATTGGTGGCAACCCTATTTGCTTCCCTAATGAGGCCTAGTGCTGCCTCCTCCATGATCGTTCCCTTCTGGGCCTTTTTGTTGGAAGGCGGAGGGGAGCCATCTGTGATTGGGTGAGGCCACTGGGCCCGCCCACCTCCTTGCTGACACTGGGCCCGCCCACCTCCTTGCTGACACTGGGCCCGCCCACCTCTTGGCTGACACTGGGCATGGCCACCTCCTGGCTGACACTGGGCACGGCCTCCTCCTGCCTGCCACTTTCCAGATCCTCCTCCTGGCTGAGCTCATCCATAGTTTTAGTTTGTGGTTCATAAATCACACACAATTTTCAGCTCATGACTTGCAAATTGAATGTTAATAAATAGAAAAGACTATCATTCTGACCCCAGCATTTTTCATTCTTGTCCCAAACATTTTTGGCCACTACTGTCTATTGATATGTAAATCTCTTTTTTTAAAATCATTAATTTGTTATCAATTATAACATCTAGTTAACATCATTAATATGAGGACAATAAATATGTATAAAAATAATATACCTGACTCCAGCTGGGCGCATCCACTTCTTCCAGGATGGAAGGCTCAGGTTGTTCTTCGTCAGCCTCTGCTGTGGTTGAGGGAAGGGGGGAGGGAAGGCTGCAGGGAAGGGTAGAAAGTGATTCCCTGGCTTCAAGCTGGCGGTCCAGAAAATGCAGTTTGTTGAAGTACCACTGCCTGGGTACATACACTTGCGCTGCTGCTGCTCCAAATCTGAGTGATTTCTGGATCTTATTATGCTCCTTCTTATACATGTTCCTCAAGATCCCAATTTTTATTTCCAAGAACATGATGGTTGCATCGGGGACCCGAGTCTTCACAAATTCCAGAAGTTTCTCCAGCGTTGACCTCCTAGCTTGTTTATTATAATATAAGCTGTGTTTCACCTCCCACAAATTCCTCATGTCCCTGTACCTGTCTATGAAACTGGCCATGAATTCTGGGTCTTTAAAGTGATTCATATTTGCTGTAAGACAATACACAAGACAAAAACACTAATGTCAGCCTAAACTCTCATAATCTTAACCCAATATAGGCCTCAATCTTGAAGCAGTATAAGCCACTGATGGCCCAAGTTAAAATTTTACCTTCGTTTAGGATGCTCGCCACTTCCGTTCCTCTTTCCTCCGCACACAGAACGTAGGTACGACACATGTGTGCTAGCTTAATATACACTGCGCATGCGTGAAACTGCACCCGCGACGCCCGCCCCTGACGTTCTTTCTAGTCTTTTCCCTGCCCCTTCTCTTTCGGCGCCCAGTAGGAGCGACAAGGCGGAGACACAGCAGGCGTGTGTTAATTCCAGTAATGAAGAGGAGGAAAGCCCGGAGCTCTAAACGTCCCGATCCCGGTGGAAAAGATTTAAGGCCTCCAATATGGCCTTTGTAGAGATGGTGGAGATGGTGGACATCTTGAGGAGGAACGACTATGATGGGAAGCATGGACAATACCTAAACCCAAATGTGAGAAAGGCCAAGATCATGACAAAAGGTGTGAAGAGTCTGCACAGGAATTTTGGGGTACGATGATCCAAGAAGCAATTGAGGAAACGCTGGTCAGACCTGAAACTGAGGGAGCAGGATCAGTACAGAAGGATCAAGAAAGTGCTTCTAAAAAGTAAGTATTTGTTGTGTGTTCCTATTATTATTATTACTTGCATGCTGCTCCATGTGCTTTTCTTTACTGTTGTACAGTTTAAAATGGCGACTTTCATGTTCGTGGGCACAGTAATCGGTCGTAGTAAACATTGTTCGCTCATTAAATACGATGTTTTGGGCAGATACAGGTTAAATACATTTGGTCATGCCAATTTCTATAAAAATAAGTTTTGTACATTGCTGTCTAGATGTGTTTGTAACTTGAATGAAATGCAAGCTTGATTCTGTATATTGTACGAGAGGACATTCAGCAGCTGTTTACACATCTGGACTCAGGAGCACTAGTGTGAGACACAAGAACAAACTTTTTAGGGTGTCCCACACAGGTACTCCAGTGGATACTTGGGGTGTCTTCATGTGTGAAAATTGTCACAAACAGGAAAATATTCCAGCTTTGGTAAGGTAAAAAATCATGTCTTCAGCTTGGAACTCTGCCAAAACAGACAATTGTACCCCGCTTCCCAGCAATGTTTCATATTCCTATTTCTGGACTCAAATATCTGTGTGCTAAGTATACCTTTTGTTTCATTCTCGTAGGGGAGCAAAGACTCGGAGGACATCACTCAGAGGATACCAGGAACCCCACACCTCAGAAAGAAGGGGAACTCAGCACAACACCATACCCAGAGGATCTGGAGGAAGGAGAGGTGGAGGAAGTGGGCAAAATTGTCACCACAACAGGTGAGTATCTGACACCCCAGCTTCAGGTAATATATGTATGCCTGCATATTTATAATACATGTTTTTACTAAAATTTTTAGGTGATGTGCTGGTTGTGGAAGAGCAAGCTCAACATTTCACAAGTGCAAGTGCCCAAATCCTAATCCAGGACATCATGGGGTGGAATTGTGAAATAGACATCATAAAAAATAAACTCAATGTTCTTGAACAACAAATAAAGAACATGATTGATGTGTTGGGGAGAATCTAAATATCTTCAAAATGCCACTATTTTAACTTTTTTTGTACTGAACGAAAATATTTTTTGTACATTTTAAAAGCCAAATTTTGAAGATGCACATGGTGTGTCAACATGTGCTATCTGCCATCAGGGGATATCAATGTACGCGTTTTGTGGGTGCAACCCTTTCCTCGTAACTCTAGTAGGTGAGAGGAAGAGGTTGCACCCCCAAAACACGTCCATTGATCCCCCATGATGGGAGATAGCACATGTTGACATTAGGCATGAGATCAGGAGGGAAATACCCATTTTGACTCCCAAATTGTGTGCATCTTCAAAATTTGGCTTTTACAGGGGTGACATCACCCCATCTGATGCAGGCAATATCAACACATTTTGGACATACTATAATGTCTGATATTGCCTTCAGTTTTTCTAAGTTGAACTTTGTAAGTTCCAGAGTTGTGTATGTTATGTTTTGAAACATGCCTGTTTATACCAAAAAAAAAAGATGGTGAAAAACGTGAGAAAAAAAATGTTTTATTTTACAAAAAAATGTATTTTACAAAAATTTTTTATAACGCACATGTGAATGTGCACAGAGTAAAACGTTTGCTAATCAAAAATGTGTGGCTTCTTCTTTCAATGCTCAATACCAGTTAATGCTCAATACCAGTAATTTTGTGTTTACAGTGACAATGGGGCTTATTTACTAAAGGAAAATCCACTTGGCACTACAAGTGCACTAGGAGAACCTAGGAGACAGCTAAAAAGAAACACAAGCAATAAAGAAAATTCAAGATTTTATCAGATTTTTTTTTTTAGTTAAAAAATTATTTAGACATTGTCTGGCATAGCAATGGCCCCCCTACCCATAAAATAATTGACATATTTCTGGCGAACTTCACGGGTGCTTTTGGGTGCCAAGCCAGGACGGCCAGTATACAGGCTCGTCAGGGGATTAGCAGGAAGTCCGGCCTCAAACCCAACTGAGGCAAGATAATTTTGGGCATTTTTCTGTAAAAAATTATTCAATATGCAGCAGGATAATATGATGTGGTTTATTTTGTAGTCCGCCATATGTAGCGCTGTCAGAAACAGGCGGAACCGGCTGGCCTTTATCCCGAAGGCATTCTCAATGACTTTTCGGGCTCTGGCCAACTGGTAGTTAAAAACCCTCCTCTCTGGGGTTAGGGTCCTCTGGGGGAATAGCCTCATCAGGTGATCACCCAGACTGAATGCTTCATCAGCAATAAAGACGAACAGGAGTCCTTCAACGTTGTCTGCAGCAGGTGGCAATGCCAGGCCACCAATCTGGAGACGTCGGGAAAACTCCATCTGGGCAAAGACTCCTCCATCTGACATCTGGCCATTCTTCCCCATGTCCACATAGAGGAACTCATATTGTGCCAACACCACCGCTATCAACACTATACTATTAAAACCCTTATAATTGTAATAGTAAGACCCCGAATGGGGTGGTGGCACGATGTGGACGTGTTTCCTATCGATTGGCCCTCCACAGTTGGGAAAGTCCCAACGGTCGGGAAAATGGGAGGTCACAGTCTGCCATTCTTGTGGCGTTGAAGAAAACTGTGGAGTCAAACCAGCAAAAAAATATTAGTACTTTTGCACATAACATTGCAAGCAGATTACACAAAAACATTCTTGCCCAACATCAGTATAACATTTATTTTAAGGAGTATTTAAAGACAAAATATAAGGCCCACTTATCAGATTCCCCACCCCCTCTGATGGCCCATTGTAAAACCTATAGGCGAGGAGGGTTCGAGCTGAGTTTGGGACCCAAAAAAAAGCCTCTTGCACTCTGCCTGAATTTAAGGAGAACAATAACATTTGGACACATTTTAGGGGTGCTTAGGGTAAAGCACTACAATGGAGCTGACAAAATATATTGTTAAGTGACTAGGCTAGGTGTATATGGGCCCAGGAAAGCATACTGGGGAGGTTAGTGAAGGCAAATATGCATGAAGGACAAAAAAGGAGCATTAAAAGCTTATAAGCATTCTTGGGCACAAAGGGGACATTCACAGCATATTACGTTCATGGTAATTAGGGAATTATGAAAGAAATACAATACATTAGCATACATTAAATACATAGAATGTGATGTTAAAGGAGAAAACTTACCCTAATATAGTCCTTCTGCAGGACCTGAATGATGGCAGAACAGGTCTCTGGAATAATGATCCCCAGAGCCTGGGGGGAGATGCCTTTTGAGAACTTGAGGTCCTGTAGACTTCTCCCTGTTGCCAAGTACCGCAATGTGGCGACTAGCCTCTGCTTCGGAGTGATGGCTTGCCGCATGCAGGTGTCCTGTTTCATAATATAAGGGGACAGCAAAGCCAACAGATGATGAAAAACGGGGTCCGTCATCCTGAGAAAGTTCCTGAAATCATCAGGATTATTCTCCTGGATCTCACGCAGCAAAGGCATATGAGAGAATTGGTCACGCTGGAGTAACCAATTCTTGGTCCATGAACTCCTCCCCACCCTGTTCATGGACTGGGCTTCGGTCCAAGTAAAAACCCCAACACCAAGCCCCCACACAGCATGAACTCTACGAAGAGTACGTACCCGCAACATGGCTTCAAAATGGTCGGCTGCTCAGAACGAACTAACAGAACGCACTGAAGAACAGCAAGGCCTGTGAAGAGCGAGCTGAAAATCAGAAACGAACGGACAAGAACGCACTGGAAAACAGATACGAACTGACTACACGCACTGAAGAACAGATACAAACCCCACAAGCACAAACTGAACAGCAGTAAAACGATCTGAAAAGCACATATCTGAAAAGCGTGAATCGTCTCTCACCAAACTTCTACTAACATGAGATAAACACGAGATTAGCAGAAGGAGCCCAAAGGGTGGCACACTGACTATTGAACTTCCTTTTTCTAGTCCCATCGTACGTGTTGTACGTCACCGCGTTCTGGACGGTCAGAATTTGGTGTGACCGTGTGTATGCAAGATAGCTTGAGCGGAATTCCGTCCTCAGCTAATAAGCTTGTCTAAGGTTAGTTCCAGGCTGATAGGCTTGTCTAGGGTTGGTTCTAGGCTAATAAACTTGTCTAGGGTTTTTTTCCAGACTAATATGTTTATCTGGAGTTAGTTCTAGGATAATAGGTTTGTCTAGGGTTAGTTCTTGGATAATAAGCTTGTCTATGGTTAATTTCAGGCTAATAAGCTTTTCAAGAATGAATTCTAGGCTAATACACTTGTCTAGGGATAGATCTAGGCTAATAGGCTAGTCTATGGTTAGTTCTAGGCTACTAGGGTTACATACAGTAGTTACATAGTTAGGTCTGGTTAAAAAAGCCCATCTAGTTCAACCAATAAAAAAAAAAAAAAATCATACAATCCCATATACACAATCCTATACCCACAGTTTGCTACAGCAGGGGAAGAAAAAATCCTTCCTGAGAGGCAATCGGATTTTCCCTGAATCAACTTTACCTATAAATGTTAATATCCAGTTATATTATGTACATTAAGGACAGAATCCAGGCCTTTTCTAAAGCAATCTACTGAGCTGGCCAGAACCACCTCTGGAGGGACATTTTTACAGCTCTTACTGTGAAGAAAGCTTTCGGTATTTGGAGATTAAATCTCTTTTCCTCTAGACTTAAATGTGCCCCCTTGTCTCTGTGATGACCTTAAAGTGAATAACTCAACACCTATGTATTTATACATGTTGATCTTATCCCCCTTAATCTCCTCTTTTCAAGAGAGAATAAATTTAGTTCCTCTAATCTTTCCTCATAGCTGAGCTCCTCCATGCCTCTTATATTTGGTCGCCCTTCTCTGTACTTTCTCCAGTTCCCCCATATTCTTTTTGAGAATTGATGCCCAAAACTGAACTGCATATTCCAGATGAGGTCTTACTAATGATTTGTACAGGTTCAAAATGATATCTCTCTCTTAATACAAGAAAGGACTTTGTGTCAGAAACCACGAATCAGACTAAAGAGACACAAAAGTACAGTTAAATCACACTTGTTTAAAAAATAATAAAAAAAGTAAACAGAGTAACATAGTCAAAACATAGCCAGAGTTCAGGAATCGGAACGGATAGTCAGACAAGCCAAAACGTCAGGGAGCCAGAGATGAGCGTAGTAGAACAGCAAGCAGGATCTGGAGCCAGAAGGAATGTCAGCCAAGCAAGTCTTTAACAGGAACACAGGAGAGCGTCTCTAGAGATGTGACCAAGGCAAAGGCAGAGATCATCTGGACTGGACGGCATAAGTATGCAGGATTGACAAGCAGAATATCATCAACAGGTGAGTCACTGTGGAGAGATAGGAGCTGGCAATTAGCCAACACACAAGGATGCATATCGCTCTGAGAGGTAGGACGTTGAGACAGAAGGGCGCCAACTCCAGTCTCATAAGCATCAACCTCAAGGATAAAAGGTAACATAGGATCAGGATGTGCCAACACAGGAGCAGAAACAAAGGCAGCCTTGAGACTCTCAAAGGCCTTAATGGACTCCGGAGACCAACTCTGTGGGTTACCGTCCTTTCTGCTCATATCAGTAAGGGGCTTGACCAGAGACGAGAAGTTACTAATAAACTTCTGATAATAGTTGGCAAAGCCAAGAAAACGCTGCAGAGTCCATCGAAAAACCAGCAGTGGAAATGACATAACCCAGGAATTTAACCTGTTCACGATGGAATTCGCACTTCTCCAATTTACAATAGAGATTGTTCTCTCTTGGTTTCTGAAGAACACAACAGACATCTGTGTGGTGGCTCTCCAGGGACTTGGAAAATATGAGGATATTGTCGAGATAAACCACCACACATAACTGCAACAAATATCGGAGGACATTGTTAATAAATTACTGGAAAACTGCCGGCATTACAAAGGCCAAAAGGCATTATGAGGTACTCATAATGGCCTGTTCTGGTATTAAAACATAGTTTTCCACTCGTCTCCCTCCTTAATCCTCACGAGATTATATGCCCCTCTCAAATCAAGCTTTGTAAAAACTGTTTCTCCCTTGAGGAGGTCAAATAACTCCGTAATCAATGGAATCGGATAGGCATTCTTAATCGTGAAACGATTGAGACCCCTATAATCAATACAATGTCTCAGTTCACCACTCTTCGGATGTGGAGGCAAAATACCAGCTTGACTTTTGTCAAAGACATCACTAAAATCGCTGTACTCCTCCGGCAGGAAGGAGAGTGAAGGGGTGCACAGGACCTTGGCTACCTTCTGGAAGCATGTCTTACTGTATTGTGGTTACCAGGAGAGAACCTCAGCACAAAGCCAATCAAAAGAGGGGTTGTGCCTCTGTAACCAAGCATAACCAATTACCAGCGGAAACTTAGGTGAGGAAATAACTTGGAATTGGATTATCTTATGGTGAAGAGCCCCTATGGCCATGGACAAAGGAACAGTCTCATGAGTGACATTGGCAGACTGTAGAGCCTCAATGGCAAGTGGAGTGTCACGCAGCTGCAGCGGAATCGAGTGCTTCGATACAAAGGAAGCATCAATGAACAGGCTTGCAGCCCCAGAGTCGATTAGAGCCTGTATCTCGACGGACGACTCAGCCCAAGAAAGGTTAAGCGAAACCAGGGGCTTTTCCTTCTGGATAACTGGGGACAAAACAAAGCCACCTAAGGTCTGTCCGTGACAGGACCTCAAGGTTCGGGCGTTCCCTGGATGAGTAGGACAAGACTTCAAAAAGTGACCTGCCTGGCCACAATAAAGGCGCAATCTCTCTCTCCTCCTAAGGGTTCTCTCATCCGAAGAGAGACGCGTGAAGCCCAAGTGCATGGGTTCGACTCGGTACCAGGAGGCATGGGAGGTGAGAGAGGCAAGGGTGGGACTGCAAAGTCCAGAGATAAATATACAGAAGGCTTCCGCAAGCTTAACCTTAAAAGGGAGTCTTTCTCCGATTCTGAAGTCAATGAGGATGGCAAACGTGATCAACCTCTCCAGCTCAGTGGGTATATCTCGGGCTGCTATCTCATCCTTGATGGTAGCCGAGAGACCATGAGAAAAAGCAGCCACGAGGGCCTCATTGTTCCAAGCAACCTCTGCTGCTTAAGTACGGAACTCAATGGCGTAATCGGCAACAGTTCTCGTACTCTGTTTGATGGACATGAGGCACTTGGCAGCAGAAGTGGAGCATGCGGGAACGTCAAATACCCTTTTAACAGAAGTCACAAACTCAGGTTAACTCAAGACAACAGGTTTTTGCGTCTCCCATAGAGGGTTTGCCCAGGCCAAGGCTCTCTCAGAAAGCAAAGATATCACAAAACCTACTTTGCTTCTGTCCGTGGGAAGCGCCTGGGGCAGCATCTCAAAGTATATCTCAACCTGGTTGAGAAACCCTTTCCATTGGACTGGATCACCCCCAAATTGCTGGGGAAGCAGGGCGGAACCAGACATACCTCTTATAGAGGTAATAATCGAGGCTGGTGCCTGCACATAGACTGGAGCAGCAGTAGGGACGGCCTGCAACACTGGTTGTACCGGATCAGCCACAGTGGGAGATTCAAGGTGAGCTGTGTGACTCAAGAGAGTTTGTATCACCATGGCAAAATGATCCATGCGGTGATCCTGCTCATCCAGTCTGTAAAAAATATTACCAACAAGTGGATTGACTGCATTTTCTGAATTCATGGCCTTCACCTACTGTCAGAAACCATGAATCAGACTGAGATAGAAGTACAGTTAAATCACCCTTGTTTAATAATAATAAAAAAAAGGTAAACAGAGTAAACATAGTCAAAACATAGCCAGAGTTCAGGATATCGGAACGGATAGTCAGACAAGCCAAAATGTCAGGGAGCCAGAGATGAGCATAGTAGAACAGCAAGCAGGATCTGGAGCCAGAAGGAATGTCAGCCAAGCAAGTCTTTAACAGGAACACAGGAGATGGTCTGTAGAGATGTGACCAGGGCGAAGGCAGAGATCATCTGGACTGGACGGCTTAAGTAGGCAGGACTGACGAGCAGGATATCATTAACAGGTGCGTCACTGTGGAGAGATAGGAGCTGGCAATTAGCCAACAACTGAGTGGCTAGCTTTGAGAAGGAAGGGCTGAGCCCAGCCCTGGCACTTTACTCGTTTTGGGAACCACAGCTTGGCACTGTATGCTGTTATTAAGCTTATGATCTACCAAAACCCCCATATCCTTCTCCACTATGGATTCCCCCAGTTGTACTCCCCCTAGTATGTATGGTGCATGCATATTCTTAGCCCCCAATTGCATAACTTTACATTTATCAACATTAAACCTCATTTACCACATAGTTGCCCAATTAAACAGTACATTGAGGTTGGCTTGTAAGTTGGAGACATCCTGTAAGGGTGTTATTCCACTGCATAGTGTGGTGTCATCTGCAAAGACTGAAATTGTACTTTTAAGCCCAGACCCTATATAATTTATAAAGATGTTAAAAAGTTAGGGTCCCAACACTGAACCTTTGGGCACAGCACTAATAACCTTAAACCATTCAGAGTAAGAATCATTAACCACTACTCTCTGAATTCTATCTTTTAGCCATCCAGTTACAAACTGACTTTTCCAAGCCTGTAGACTTTACCTTATACTTTAGCCGTGTGTGGGGGAACTGTGTCAAAACACTTTTGCAAAATCCAAGCATACTACGTCCACAGCCACCTCTCTGTCCAAGGTTTTAATTACCGCCTCATAAAAAGAAATCAGGTTTGTTTGACAACTTCGGTCTTTCACGAATCCTTGCTGTCTGTTGCTTAAAATATTTTTTTTCCCCGCAAAAACTCATCTATGTGGTCTTTTATTAAACTCTCCAGTATCTTCATGACTATAGAAGTTAAACTTATAGGTCTATAGTTACTTGGTAAAGACTTTGATCCATTTTTAAATATAGGCACCACATTGGCCTTACGCCAATCCATGGTACTATTCCAGTCATTAACGAATCCCTAAAAAATAAAAACAATCGCTTTGAAATGACAGAGCTCAATTCTTTCAGAATCTGTGGGTAGATGCCATCTGGTTCAGGTGCATTAACCACCTTTATTCTGTCTAAATATTTCTGGCCCATATCACTTTTGAGCCATTGTGGATCATTTGAGGTTGTGTCAATACCATCCCCATTATGGACTTGAGCTCCCCCATACTCTTTTGTATACACAGAGCTGAAGAAATTATTTAATAAATTTGCTTTCTCTTTGTCCCCAGTCAGCCACTCCAGATTATTTTGTAAAGGGCCTACATGCTCAGACCTGACCTTTTGCCTATTTATATATGAAGAATTTTTGGGGGTTTGTCCTACTATCTTTTGCAATTTGTCATACGTTTTGAATTTTTGCGTCCTTTATTTTCTTTTTACATATTCTGTTATATTCTTTGTAACACTTAAACGATGATAGTGTTCCTTCATTTTTATTTATTTTAAAAGCTCTTTTCTTATTACTTATAGCTTTTTTAACTTTGGCCGTGAGCCACATAGGTTTTATTTTTAAACTTATTGTCCATGGGAATATACTTTGCAGGGCGTTTGCATACAGGGTTGTGTAAGGTTAGTTCTAGGCTAAGCTTCTCTAGGATTAATTCGAAGTTAATACGTTTGTCCAGAGTTAATTCTAGGCTAATACGCTTGTCTAGGGTTAGTTCCAAGCTAATAGGCTTTTCTAGAATTAGTTCCAATATAATATGCTTATCTGGAGTTATTTCTAGGGTAATAAGCTTGTCTAGGGTTGGTTCTTGGATGCTAAGCTTGTCAAGAGTTAGTTCCAGGCTAATAGGTTTTTCTAGGATCAATTGTAGGCAAATAGGTTTGTCTAGGGCTCATTTTAGGCTAATACATTTGTCTAGGGTTAGTTCCAGGCTAATAGCCTTTTCTTTGGTTAGTTCTAGGTTACTAAGCTTGTGTAGGGTTAGTTATAGAATAATACGCTAGTCTAGGGTTAGTTCTAGGGTAACAAGCTTGTCTAGGGTTAGTTATAGAATAATAAGCTTGTCTAGTATTCATTCTAGAATAATACATTTTTCCAGGGTTAGTTGTAGGCTAATACATTTATCAAGGGGTAGTTCTAGGCTAATAAGCTTGTCTAGGGTTAGTATTAGGCTATAAAAAACAAATATGGTTGCTCTCTATACCCATAACTTTAGACAGTGATGATAACTGATCAATGCATCATAACCTAAATTCAAACTGGAAAAAATCTATAAGTGTTTAGTGACGCTATGTAGAGATTCCAATCATGACGACGTCAAACCTGTGATGAAACGCGTCGGAAGGAGGGACGTACTGATGTCACCGCGTGTTACGTCCCATTATTTCCAAGCACAGGCGT